>NW_025843719.1:0-4692 GCF_002878395.1 Capsicum annuum | reverse complement strand
GGTTTGAAACCCTAATGAATTTCCTTGGTAATTTTGAGAGAAAATAACCTTATTTTGGTGTCTTGGGGATTTAATCCTATGTTAAGGATGATAAAGGGGTGGAAAATATCATTTCTACCCTCAATGAGATGAAGGAAAGAAGCTGAAAATTAGGCAAAAAGGCTATGGCCAAGGCGGCGCCTTGGCTAAGCTGGGTGGTGCCTTGCCCAGAGCATTTGCTAAGCTGGGTGGCGCCTCCCTATAGCCTTTAGCTACTATTTCTAAAACCCAAACATGCCCTTAGGCTCATCTAAAAATTTTGAAACTCACCCAAGATGTACTCTTTCCTTGACCCATTGCAACGTAATAAAAAATCGATAAATAGAGGTCGGGAAGGTCGATAAATAATTCCCCAAAGTTTGAAAGTTCAAAAATCAACTAAATGTTGAGAACTTATCAAAATTTCTAAGTGTAAGACTTATTTTGATTCGTTTAGAAAGCCTTAAAGATGTGGGAACTTTTTGGGGTCTTACATTTATACTGGCATTCACTGTCTTAGCCAAGATTGATTTTATCTCCATATTTAACACCTCCACTTTCCCACTAGATTGTGGGTGGTATAGAGTATCCACCTTATGTTGCTTCACCCCATAAAAATAGGACCCTTCATCACTTATGACAGTATGTGATACTCCAAACCGAGAGAAGATGTTCTTTTTGAGAAATGCAACCACTCTTTTTCCCTCATTGTTAGACAAACCAAAGACCTCAACCTATTTGGATATAAATAATCTATAGAAACCAAGATATACTTCAGACAATAGGAACTCGTTAAGGGCCCCATGAAATCAATTCCCCAGAGGTTGAATAATTCAACCTCCATTATTTTCGCCATGGATAGTTCATGATGCTTCGAGATTGAGACTTTTCTCTAACACTGGTCACATCTCCTCATAAAGTCAAATGCATCCTTAAATAAGGTTGGCTACCAATATGTAACACCCCGATTTGCTGAATCAAAATACTACACGGTGCTGATGACTCCGAGGACCCACAAGCTAACCCATGACTGATATCTGTACCTGTATACTACAAATCATGATATAATAATGTGGAATACATAGAATTATAAGGCCATAAGGTTCAACTAAATACAATCATGTGAGTGAAAATACCCAAAATAACTCAATCTTAATGTAAATCTGAACATAAATCTGAAAGCCTCTAAACGATCTAAATAAGGAGTTGAAAGAACATGTCTCCAACTAACTCCGTAAAATTGAATAGAAGAAATAAATAAATGAATCAAATCATATTGTCCTCTAATCAATGAGGACTCACTATTTCTCTACAACTGGAATACTACTTCTACTATTAGGCTGGAGCTCGTGTCTCGAAACCTATGGTGTAACATGAAAAGAAAGAACTATAGCACAAATAAGTCAGTCCATGGATAAGGATAGCCTGTGAGTGACCCTTATCTGGCGGGTACTCAATGAGAATGGTGGGAACCCTAAACTAACGTGTTAAGCCACCTCATCAACCCTAATCTGATGGGTTAATATGTCTCAACCTACACTGGCTACGTAGTTCTTGAACACAAGGATGACTACTAAGAATTACACCCTGAATTGGTAGGTGAGTTCCCATCCTTGAGTTCACTCGGTGCTAACCTATACTCCTATTTGGAAGGACTGGACATGAATAACTGACTGTGTATGCCTTAATCTTACTGAATTCCGTTGACTGGTGGAATGTTACTGATATCTGACAACTGACTAAGATCATGAGGTTTTCCTGAGTCACATGATTGAATAAAGACTATAGAATCATAGCTTGAGTTCGAATATCATGAAACATGACATGGATCTAGGCACACAACTATAGTTCTCGGGTACAAGTACCCCCATGACTCGATGGAAGGAAACTGACACACATGACTGACTTGATCATAAAAGTAGAGTCCATAATTTATAATATCATAAGTAGGGATCTCATACTAAGCATGATTATCAACAATGTATTGCATGGAAAGGATTTCATATCACATGTAAGTACTTGCACAATCTTAATGTCATGTTCATTGCATAATCATATTGGCGACACATATCAATAGCATGGAAGTTCATGTGGATTGCATGGTTATCATACATCTTGTTCATAAGTAGGATTTACAAGTAAGCATAGCATAATCTCATAAGAATAGTTCATGAGTATTCCAACAACAGTTACAAGGCATATTATCAACATAGAAGTCATTGGAACGTAAGGGCATATCATGACTCCTTCACTTAGTCACAATTTAGCTATATTGCATGATTTCTCATTTCTTAGGAATTTTATCAAACACCTTACATGCACATCTTAAGCATAAGTCAAATCATCAAATTATACATCATGAACAACCAAATATACATGTTTCCAACTCATATGATATCATGAAATTCAAAAAAACATATAAAGATTCCATCTTGGGAATCACCCAATATCAACAACATGATCATCAACACCCAACAATATAGAAATCATATTTTATAATGAAAAAGAGGGTTTTTGAGATTTATGAATAAAAGGGATCCATAAATCAACTCACACATACCTTAGAAGGAAGATTCTTAATGATTGACGGAGGAATTTCCTTGAAATCGGATCTTCAAGCTTAGTTACGCAACACTAGTTATTTTTCTCTTTTAGTGCTCTTGGATGATGACCTTTGAGATGATAATAGGGTTTTAATAAGTTTATAAGCTATATATTTCATAGGGTTAAGTTTAGTTACGTGTAAGGAGTGTTAAAAGACTTAATTACCATTAAAATAACTCAAAACAGAGTGTTTTTGGCACCTGGAATTGACTTAGGCGGTGCCTAAGTTATTGCCTAAGCTAGGTTAGGCGGCACCTAACCAATCTCCTATGCTTGGGTTGGGTGGCGCCTAACCAATCGCCTATGCATGGGGTGGGCCCGCCTAACCAATCGCTTATGCTTATTGTCTCTCACGAAAATAGGTATAACTTTTCGCTCGGGTATTGGATTAAGGCAAAATTGGTATCATTGGAAAGCTAATTCGATTCTCTACAATTTGGTGGGTCTAAATCAGACAAAATACCACATTAACATTGAGTTATACTCATTCAAAGATGACCCTTGCAAAATCAAATACTAAAACTTAATGGATTCAAAAACTCTTAGGTTGTATTACCTTAAGTGACTTATATGAACATCCTTAATGCATCATAAGCTATCCTATCACTATAATATTCATTGTAAGTCATGTACTCAAGTATGAATCATAGGATAGGAGATTTCATATGTAGGAATACTTATTCACTTCCTAGCATAGAAACATCTGGGGTATTACAATATTTCCCCCGTGGGAACATTCATCCTCGAACGAGAATTTACTGAGAAGGGATAGAAGACAATAGAACCAGAACTGAACATGAAGAACTGCAACTTGATCTTATGACTGACATGCTAAACATACTAAACTCGTGCATATCTGATGCATGGACAACTGACACATGAATGCATGACTGAGTATGAAATGGTTTATAGGTACCAAATTTATATAGGAAACATGAACATGAAACTGAACAAGATTAAGGAGAACTGTTACCTTGATCTTGATCTGAATTGACGAGGAAGAGGTGAGGATACTTTGTATGCATATCTGCTTCTGCTGCCCAAGTAGCTCCCTCATGAGAATAGTTTCGCCAAAGAACCTTGACTAGAGGGAATTCTTTGTTCCTCAATCTACGAGTCTGATAATCTAAGATTTTGACTGGAATCTCTTCATAGGAAAGGCTATTCTGAATATCGATGCTCTGAATTGGGACAACAAATGTTGGGTCACCTATGCACTTCTTTAGTAAAGAGACATGGAACACTGGATGGACTGAGGCTAGATCTAAAGAAAACTCAAGCTCATAAGCTACCTTGCCGAAGCGACAAAGAATTCTGAAGGGACCGACATACCGAGGATTGTGTTTCCCTTTCTTGCCGAACCTCTTCACTCCCTTCATGGGAGACATCTTAAGATAGACATAGTCATTGACCTCAAGCTCGAGATCTTTTCTACAAACATCTGTATAGAACTTTTGTCTTCTCTGAGCAGCCTAGAGTCTCTCTCTGATCAACTAAACTTTCTCTAAGTCGTCGAATAATAAGTCAGGACCTATGATTGAGGCCTCACTAACTTTGAACCAACCAATTAGAGATCTATATCTCCTACCATAGAGAGCTTCAAATGGAGCCATCTGAATACTAGAATGATATCTATTGTTGTATACAAACTCAATCAAAGGCAAGTGGTCGTCCCAACTTCCCTTGAAGTCAATTACACATGCCCTTAGCATATCTTCAAGAGTCTGAATGGTCCTCTCTACTTGACCATCTGTCTGAGGATGAAACGTTGTGCTTAGCTAGACTTGGGTACCGATACACTTCTGGAATGCTTTCCAAAAGTAAGAAGTGAATTGGGTACCTCTGTCTGAGATATAAGATAGTGGAACACTGTGTAATCTGAATAACTCCCTGATATAGAGTTTGGCATAATCCTCGGCGGAATAAGAAGTATGAACAGGAAGGAAATAAGCTGACTTGGTCATTCTATCTATAATGACCCAGACTAAATCATACTGATAACGAGTTCTAGGAAAACCTGTCACAAAGTCCATGTTAACTTCTTCCCACTTCCAAGTAGGAATGGTGAAC
>NW_025843718.1:0-4388 GCF_002878395.1 Capsicum annuum | reverse complement strand
AACAAGCTAGGTTTTTCATAGAAGATCCAATTTCAAGAAAGTTTCACTGTCAATCTTCATGAAATCACAAACTAAGGTATGCATTGTGTTCATTCCTGGATTCCTTCCATCCTTGATGATCAAGAACCTTGTTTTATCTACAAATCATGGTATTTATGTTGTGGGTTATTTGTAATCATATTGTTGACGTTGATTGATTTCAAAGTTTGAATCTTTGTGTGTTTATCATGATATTATGTTACCATGCAAGATAAAATCCATGAATTTAGTTACTTATGATGTGTAATTTTATGAATTCACTTATACCCTAAGTTGTGCATGCAAGGTGGTTGACAAAATTCTTGAAAAAGTAGAAATCATGCTTTATAGCTCACGACATAAACTAAATGTGACATGCTTGTCATCCTTCTATGCTTAAATGGTTTCCATGCTATCATTGTGAAAGGTGAATGTTGTCGGAATGGCCATGATATTAGAATATGAGATTATGATTGATTATCAGCATTCTGATCCATGTTAGATAGTATGATAACCATGTACTTCGTGAAATCCACAACTTATTAAATTATATATTGTCGATGTGCGTCTTGTAATTGATAAAGTCATTCTTCATCAATTTTCTTCTATCGAGTCCTGGGGGTTCTTGTACGCAAAATATTAGCTGTGTTCCTAGAGCCATGTCATGTTTTCATGATACTCTCTGTCAAGCTATGAATCTTTGGACTTCAGACAGTCTTATGACTCAGGAAATCTCTATGAACTCAGTCTGTTGTTTGATATCAGTAGTTTCCGTCAGTCAACAGTAGTCAGTAACTCAGTCCACGTTCAGTTTAGTAAATCATGTTCAATGTGTATTCAGATGGGAGTAGAAATTAGCATCGAGCGAACCAAAGGATGGGAACTCACTTGTTATATGAAGGTGTGATTGTTAGAAGCAATCCTTGCATTCCAGAAATATGTAGCCAGCATAGGTTGAGACATCATAGCCTGCTATATGAGGGGAGATAAGGTGGCTTAGCCTACAATATAAGGGTCCCCACCATTCTTACTAGAGTTACTTATTATATTAGGGTTACTCACATGTTGTCCTTACCAGTGGCGTGGTATTGACACCCTCTAATAGGATATAGATTGGACCCCAATTCAGCTATAATGCATCATTTGGGGCATGTCGGTTAGATGAGTACCTCCCACAGTCTCAGTAGCAGACTCAGTAAAAGAAATCAGATAGTTCTTCAGAATTCAGAACTATCAGATACAGTACGAATCTCAGCTAGTTCCATCAGATTCAGGACTATCAAATACAGTCACTCATGTTATCAGTTATCAGAATTTAGCCATTAGTCATGTTAGACATCAGTATACTCATGTTATCATGATTTCAAATGTAGTTACTATGTATGCAAGCATGTATTCTCATGTTCATATTAGTCAGTTAGCCAGTATTTTTCATACATATGAACCCCATGTATTGAACCTACCTCACATGCATATAGTACATTTAAATTATTGACGTATTTGCACTATGGTGTCTTACACCATAGGTTCAGAGACATGACCTCCAAAGTATCAGTAGATTCCAATCTCAGCAGTTAGAGTTAGCAGTGAGTCCTCATTTTTTGAGGACATGATCATCATTTTATCATCTCAGTAATTAGTTTATTAGTTGGAGTTAGTTGGTGACATGTCCCATCAGCTCCTTACTCAGATATTTTTGTCAATTAGAGGCTTTCTATACTATTATGTTCAGCCAGTTATTTTAGGTGTTTTGGGTATTTCATACCCCATTTAGATGTTATGTTTTACTTCAGTTATCTGAACCTTATGGCCTTTCAATTTATGTTTCTACATTATTTAGTATATTATGCAGTATACAGGTACATATATCAGTCATGGATTAGCCTGTAGTCCTTGTGGTCATGAGCACTGTGTAGCATTCCAAGTACCAGATTCAGGGCGTTAGAAATTTAGTATCAGAGCTTAAGGTTCAATAGAGTCCTAGAAAGTCTGAAAACCACATCTAGTAGAGTCTTGTACATGGGTGTGTTGCGCTCCACATTTATGTGCAGGAGTCCATAACATACTTTAGGAACATTTTCCCTTCTTTTAGTATTCATGTCGTGCCAGTGAGCATAAACTCAATCTAATCTCATAGTCTAATCCATTTCTTCTCCTTATTTCAGAACATGCCTCCTAAGAGAAAAACACAACCTGTCCAAAAAGATCCCTTGGACGAACATGTTTTTCATGCGTAGTTTAGGGATTCATTACTTTTCCTCAGTCAGTTGTTTCTCAAAATGAACTACCAGCTGTCGTTCCAGCCAACCCAGTGACCAATTCTGCTGCAGCCAGGATTCAGGACTTCACCCGAGTGAATCCTCTATCTTTTCTTGGGTCTAGGACAGACGAGGGCCCTCTGGAATTCCTAGATCAGGGGTAGAAGGTTACAAAAATAATGGGGTTACTCCTAGTGGAAGTGATGAGCTAGCTGCATATCATTTGTTGGATGTTGCTCATACTTAGTTCAAGCAGTAGAAGTTAGAGAGGTCAGATGATGCAGGGCCAGTTGAGTGGGAGGAGATCGCCTCTGCTTTCTTTGATAGATTCTTTACCCTAGAGCTTAGAGAGGCTAAGGTGCTAGATATCATCAAACTCAGGTAGGGAAATATGATAGCAAAAGAGTATTCTCTTAAGTTTCCTCAATTAGCCAGATATGCCCCTCATGTGGTTACAGATAGCAGGGCAAGGATAAGTATGTTTTTTTTAGGGGTGAATGATAGTGTTGTTAATGAGTGTAGATCCGCCATGCTAGATAATGGCATGACTATACCTAGGCTTAATACTCATGCTCAGCAGATAGAAGAGCAGAAGATTAAGATGAGGGAGAAGCAGAATAAGAGAGCGAAGATAGGTAGTTTCAACTTTGCTCAGCCTAAGTCAGAAGGAGGAAACCATTATTACTTTCGTCCTAAGTCATCAGTTTCATCTCCTTCTGTAGCTAGTGCTCTAATTTCTAAGTTCAGAGAGGGTAACAAATATACAGCGCCAGGCTCTAAGACCCAAGGCAGTGTTTGCAGTGCCCGTACCAATCCTCTTTGCCAGACTTATGGCAAGCACCATCAGGGTGTTTGCAGAGCTGGAAGTCGGATTTGTTTTGGATTTGGCGAGCCAAGCCACAGAGTCAGAGACTATCCTCAGCCAGGTCTTTAGGGTCAACAGAATCGCTCCTTAGCTCAGTCCGGTCACCCAATTCAATAGAATCGTTTTTATGCTCTTCAGTCCCAACAAAATCAGGAAGGTTCTCTTAATATGGTTACTAGTACATTACAGATCGTTCATGTGCATATATACACTTTGCTAGATCCAGGAGCTTCTTTGTCTTTTTTCACTCCTTATATAGTAGTCGATTTCAGAGTCAGTCCTAAAATTCTAGCAAAGCCCTTTTCATTCTCTACCTCAGTGGGTAAAACCATCTTAGGTCGGCGGGTATATTGGAACTGACCGGTAATGAAATTTTAGAAAGTCACTTCTGCAGTGTTAGTGAATTAGAGATGACTGATTTTGATGTCATTCTAGGTATGGATTGGCTTTATTCCTGCTACGCCACTTTCGACTACAAAACTAGAATAGTCCAGTTTTAGTTCCCATATGAACCCATCCTTGAGTGGAATGGTAGTACTTCAGCGTTTAGAGGTCAGCTTATTTCCTAGCTTTGAGCAAGGAAAAAGATATTTAAGGGATATTTCTATCATCTTGTTTATGTTAAGGATTCCAGTTCTGAATCTCCCAATCTTGAATTCGTTCCAGTTGTGAATGAATATTCAGATGTCTTTCCTGAAGATCTTTCAGGAATTCCTCCCAAAAGCGAAATAGACTTTGGCATTGATCTTCTTCCAAACACTCAGCCTATATCTATTCCACCATAGAGAATGGCACTAGCAGAACTCAGAGACCTGAAAGAACAATTGAAGGATCTCTTAGATAAGGGATTCATCAGGCCTAGTGTATCCTCATGGGGCACTCCAGTATTATTCATGCACAAGAAAGATGGTTCTCTCAAAATGTGTATAGACTATCGTCAACTTAACAAAGTCACGGTCAAGAATAAGTATTCTCTTCCCAGAATCGATGACTTGTTTGACATTCTAAAAACAACTTTCCATACCCGATATGGTCACTTCAAATTCCTAGTAATGTCATTTGGTCTTACCAATGCCCCAAAATCTTTCATGTACTTATGAACCACGTGTTCAAATGGTACTTGGATATGTTCGTCATAGTCTTTATAGAAGAATTTCTGGTCTATTCCCGCAGTAAGCAAGATCATACATACCATCTCAGAATAGTAATTTACACTTATAGAATTCATCAGTTATTTGCCAAATTCA
>NW_025843717.1:0-3105 GCF_002878395.1 Capsicum annuum | reverse complement strand
TTATGATGTGCTAATTGATGATAATACATATACCCTAAATGGTGCATTTAAGGTGTTTGATTAAATGCCTAGAAGGCTAGAAATCATGTAATATAGTTCAATTGTCGCTTAAGTGATAGATTCATGTTTTACCCTAATGTTCAAAGAACTCCCATGCTGTAAATATTCCTCGTAATTATTTGTTGGATTACTCATGAATTAGCCTTATGAAATTATACCATGTTTACATACAATCCTATTCATGTATAAGTTTGTGATAACCATGTACTTCATGAAATCCCCAACTTATTGTATTATGGGTTGTTTATGTTGGTCATGTATTCAAGAATGTCACATCCTGTAAGTTTTCTTCTATCGAGTCCTGGGGGTACTTGTACCTGATAATTTAGCTGTGTGCCTAGAGACAGTGTCATGTTTTCTAGATACTCTCAGTCAAGCCATGGTCAGTAGAATTCAGTCAATCTCATGACTCTGAAAAACTTAGTAATCTCATGAACTCAGTCACTAATAGAATTCAGTAATGTTCCATCAGTCAACGAAATACAGTGAACTCAGTCTAGCTCAGTCCAGCTCAATTTTGTTAATCATATTCAGTTTCTATTCATATGGGAGTAGGATTAAGCACCGAGTGAGCCTAAGGATGGAAACTCACCTATTAGTAGAGGGTGTGATTCTTAGAAGCAGTCCTTGCACACTAGAACTACGTAGACAGCGTAGCTTGAGACATCCAGCCTGCTAGATGAGGGTAGATGAGGTGGATTAACCTGTTAGATAAGGTTCCCACCATTCTTTTTAGAGTACCTGTTAGATAAGATTTACTCACATCTTGTCCTTAACAGTGGAGTGGTATTGACATCCTTCTAATTGGGGTTACAGATTGGACCCCAACTCAGCTATAATAGCTTATTAGGGGCATGTCGGTTAGATGACTACTTTCAATAGTCTCAGTCTTAGTCTTAATAATAGAACTCAGATAGTTTTACAGATTTCAGGACTGTCAGATACAGTCACTCAGCTCAGTACAGATCTTAGCTTGTTGCATCAGAATTAAGACTGTCAGGAACAGTTACCCAGTACTAGTTATATCAGTTATTAGTAATCCATGTTATCAGTATATTCAGGATTTAGAATCCCCAAGTTTTAGTTGCAGTTATGTTTTCATGCATGTATCCTCTCACAGTCATGTTTATGTTCATGTTATTAGTCAGTTATAGTTGATGCATATGAATCCCATGTAGTTAACCTACCTCACTTGTGTACCAGTAGATTCCCACGTATTGACAAATACTTTTCTTTTGTGCTATGGTGTTTTATACCATAGGTTCTAATGCTCAAGTTCTCGATCACACTTAGCAGCTCAGGTTTAAGTCAGGAGCAGTAAATTAGCAGTGAGTCCTCATCATTTGAGGATGTTCAATCATTTCAGTATTTTAGTACTTACTTTATTTTAGTAGTTGGAGTTAGTTGGGGACATGTCCTATCAACTCCTTATTCAGACACTTAGAGGCTTATTCAGACTAGAGTATGTTCAGACAGTTATGTCAGTTTTGGTATTGTTATATCGCATTTACAGTTATGTTTCTATTTTGAACCTTATGGCCTTTCAGTCTTTTATTCCGTATTTATATAATATATTATGCAGTGCTCAACTACAGATATCAGTCATGGGTTAGCTTGTGGTCCTTTGGGTTTATGAGCACAGTGTGGCATTCCAGGTACCAAATTTAAGGCATTACAAACTTGGTATCAGAGCCTAAGGTTCAATAGAGTCCAAGAAAGTCTGAAAGCCGCATCTAGTAGAGTCTTATACATGGGTGTGTTTCACGCCATATTTATGTATAGGAGGATATAGGATGTTTTAGGAATAGTTTCCCCTCTTTCAGTATTCACATCATGCTAGTGAGCATGAGCTCAAATTTTACTCTTAGTCTAATTTATTTCTCCCTTTCTTCTATAGAATATGCCTCCCAAAAGGAAAAACGAGAATCAGTTAGCTCCTCAACCCGTCCAAGCAGATCCCTTGGACAAACACATTTCTCATGCAGAGTTAAGAGTTGCATTCACTACCCTTGCTAACTCAGTTGCTACTCAAAATAAATGACCAGCTGTCGTTCCCACCAACCCAATGGCTAATTCAGCTACAGCCAGGATTCGAGTCTTAACCCGAATGAATCCTCCATCTTTTCTTGGGTTTAAGTCAGACAAGGATCCTTAGTAATTCCTTGACCAGGTTTAGAAGGTTACGGATATCATGGGGGTTACTGCTAGTGAGAGTGCTGAGCTAGCTACATATCAGTTTTAGGATATTGCTCACACTTGGTTCAAATAGTGAAAAGCAGAGAGGACTATAGATGCAGGGCCTATTGAGTGGGAGGAGTTTGCCACTGCCTTCTTAGATAGATTCTTTCCACTAGAGCTGAGAGAAGCTAAGCTGTTAGAGTTTATCAACCACAGGTAGGGCAACATGATGATAAAAGAGTATTCTCTTAAGTTTACTCAATCATCCAGATATGCTCCTCATGTAGTGGTGGATAGCAGAGCCAAGATGAGTAAGTTTGTTTCTGGGGTGAATGATAGCGTGGTCAATAAGTGTAAGTCCGCAATGTTGAATAGTAATATGAACATAGCCAGGCTTATGACCCATACTCAGCAGATAGAAGAGAAAAATATTAAGATGAAAGAGAATCAAAATAAGATAGCAAGGACAAGTAGTTTCAACCTTGCTCAACCCAAGTCAGAAAGGGAATCGTTCTCAGTTCTATCCTAAGTCATCCGTTCAAGATCCTTCCTCAGCTAGTGCTCCTGCTCCTAAATTCAGGGATGGTAACAGAGATAGAGCACCAAGATCTAAGTCTCAGGGCAGTGTTAGTAGTGCCCTCACCCATCCTCTTTGTCAGATATATGGCAAGCTCCATCAGGGTACTTGCAGGGCTCGTAGTGATATTTGCTTCGAATGTGGCAAGCGAGGCCACAGAGTTAGAGATTGTCCCCAGCCAGGTCCTTAGAGTCAGCATAACCATTTCCCAGCTTAGTCTGATCACCCGAATCAGTAAGGTGACACCTCCAGTGCTACTAGTGGGCAACGCTCAAATAGACATTATGCTC
>NW_025843716.1:0-1500 GCF_002878395.1 Capsicum annuum | reverse complement strand
ATGTGATGCCTTAAGGATTTTGAGGGGAAAAGTATGTTATGATTTCTTATTGCTTGGAGAAGATTCTTTAATAATTGTGATGATGCATTAATGATGGTGAGAATTAAGGTATGATTATGATAATACATGAATGATTATGATGATGAATGAATGCTTGTGTTGATGCATGAATGATTATGATAATGAATGAATGCTTGTGTTGATGCATGAATGATTGTGATGGTGAATGGATGATCGTGATGATGTGAGAATGATTATTTTTTACTTTTATGTTATTGAGTCATAGGGGTATTTATACCCGACAATAGAGCTGTTGTCTAGAGCCCGTGTTAGTTTTGCGATAATTCCAATTGAGCCACGATTCTCAGAACACAGTGAACTATAGAACTATGTATCTTCAGATAAGTACGGAGCTTAATCAGTCTCTATAATCTCAGTTATCTCTATAATATCTGTATCGCTAGTAATCTAGCCTCCGTCCTGTAATAAGCTCAAATCTAATAGTGTTTAAGTAATTCAATTCTAATCTCAGAAGCAATTTGAATAATCTATTCAAGCTCTACATCGTCAATCAAATGCTACAATTCGATACCTATCCATCAGATACAAAACTAAGTAATCTCAGCGTAACTTAGTTAGATCTCTTAAGAAATATAATCTGTATCGAATTCAGCTCAATCTAAGTTAAGTCAAGAATCAGAACAGTGTCTTTTAGTTGGGAGTGGAAACTAGCACCGAGCGAGCTCAAGGATGGGGACTCACCTACTAGTGGAGGGTATAATCCTTAGATGCGATCCTTGTGCTCCAGAACTACGTAGCTAGCATAGGTTGAGACATCACACCTATTAGATGAGGGTAGATGAGAGACATCATACTTGCTAGATGAGGGTAGATGAGGTGGCTTGACCAGTTAGATGAGGGGCCCACCATTCTTGTATGAGGACCTGATAGATGAGGGTCATATAAAGATAAGGTCTTTACCCGTGGCACGGTATTGACCCCTTCCCAATTGTGGATAGAGGTTGGACCCCTAAGAGATTGTAGGGGCATGTCGGTTAAGTAACTACTTCCCACACTTTCAGTTTCAGATTCAGTCTCAGTTTCAGAATTAGTCTTCAGAAATCAGGGCTTTCAGATATAGTTATTTATCATTGTGAGGAACTCAGATAGTTCCATCAATTTATGAACCATCCCATCAAATAGACTTGGTCTCACATACAGTTATTTGATATCATATTCTGAGGTATGCCACCAGAGAGGCTTGATCACTGTATCAAATTCCTAGTGAGTATTCTTGTTGTAAGATTCAAATATAATTATATTTATTGTCATTGATAAATCTTCCAAAATTATTTGTTAAAAAGGTTGATCTCTAATCCTTTCAGTCGAAAATAGTAAGTCTAAGAATTCAGTCATAGATGTAAGTACATACAGATCCTCAGTTACCAGTATTAGATGAGTCATTGATTTAGTATTTCAGTGTTGGTAGTGAGTTCAGTC
>NW_025843715.1:0-4253 GCF_002878395.1 Capsicum annuum | reverse complement strand
CCGTCAGTCAACGGAACTTAGTGAATTCAGTTCAGTCCAGCTAAACAATAATCTCAGTAATCATTCAGTCCAGCCTAGTACAGACTAGAAATCAGTTCAGTGTCTATTCAGTTGGAAGTAGGATTCAACATCGAGTTAACCCAGGGATGGGGGCATTTCTATCAGCAGAGGGTTTGACCCTTAGCAAGAGTCCCTGTATTATAGAACTATGTATCCCACGTAGGTTGAGGTATCTTCCTTCCAGACATTATGAGGGTTGATATTTCTTATCCGAGTTATCCTACTAGAGAGGGTTAACGAAATATCTTTCTATTAGAGTGGGTTAACTTACAGCTTGTCTTTACCTGTGGCACTGTATTAACACCCTTCCAACTGGGGTTAAAGGTTGGACCCTAATCAATTTAGAGAGAGGTATGTCGGTTAGATGATTACCTCCTACAGTCTTAGTTCCAGTCTCAGTCTTAGAATAGAATTTAGTTTAGTTCTACAGATTCAGGACTATCAGACATAGTCACTTAACTCAGTACAAAACTTAGTATGGTTCCATAGTATTCAGAACTATTAGATATAGTCTTTCAGATAATCAACAATATAGTACTCGTAAACTCTGTTATTGGTTATCAGTATTCAGATTCAGTACTCAGTATTAGCATGATCTCAGTTATAGTTTATGCATTCATGCATGTACTCTTACTCAGTCATACTTATGTTATTCAGTTATTATTGTGCATGCATATGAACCCATGCATTTCAGTCTACCTCACTGAGCATACCATTACATTTAAAGTACTGACGCATGCTTTTCTTTGCGCTATGATATCTTATATCATAGGTTCAGATGCATGAGCTCCAGAGCACCCTTAAAAGTTTTGATTCTCAACTTTTAAAGTAGTGGTGAGTCCTTATAGTTTGAGGACATGCTTATTATTTATAGTACTTCAATTTTATTTCAGTAGATGGATTTGGTTAGAGGCTTGTCCCATCAACTCCATAGTTCAGATAGTTAGAGGTTTTTTCAAACTAGAGTATCTTTAGACAGTTGCTCAGTTTTTCAGTACTTATATTCAGTTTTGGTATTTTGATACCCCATTCATATTTATTTATAGAATTTAAACCTTATGGAATATGTTTTCACCTATTTCCGCAATCATTACAGTATTTATTACACAATTATTACAGTAGGTACCAGTCATGGGTTAGCTTGTGATCCTTTAGGATTATGAGCATCATATAGCGTTTGGGGTATAGACTTGGGGCATTACATAAGGGAATGTCTGTAACACCCCGTAAAATTCTCTCTAGTATGAGCCTTAGAGTGTATTCTGTGAATCGAAAATCCAGTCCTAAAAGTTTGAGAAGTGTCTTCCCAAGTTTGAAATACTTTGAACCGTGTATAATTATAGAAAATTTAATAAGCTTTCCATCGATATGAAATTCACTCAAATTCGATACTCGGTCAAAAAGTTAGAGCTATTTTAGTGAGATAGTGTGCCACCTGGCTCTTTAGCGCGTTGCGGAGCCAGCCAAAATGGCAATCATCATAATCCAGTGAACCTCGGTGATTATGGTGCATTGGTCCAAGGCTTAATTTCAGAATTGTCAATTTCTAGTGCACCAATGTGATTTCACCGCGTCGTGGTGCCTTTTCAGTTTGCAACCAAGGTGGTAACGCGATTCCCACCACGTTGAGCCATCATGCAGTTTTCCAATTGCCCAATTTCCAGTGAACTGGCATGATTATGGAACGTCGTGCCAGCATGTAAAAGTAGGATTTTTCAGTTTAATTCCAAGGGCTTTTTGGTATTTTCCCGCTCTTCTTTAGCTCCTATATATATACCCAATAAAAGGCTTTCAGCCTTATTTCCCATCTTTAACATCAAAACTAGGGTTTACAAAATCAAAACCCTTATTTATTCTTCATGGAAAATCAATAGAGATTAAGAGAAATCAAGAGGAATCAAGAATCTCTCCAAGAACTTTCAAGAAAAGAGTTTTCCCAAGGTATGTAAATGTTGATTCTTGGGTTCCTTTCATCCAAGAAGCTCAAGAACCCTTTTCTAAAATTCAAAGATATTGTGTTTATGGGTTTTCATGATTCATGTGAGTTGAAATTGATGTTCCTTCTATCATTGAGTTGCGATTCATGTTTGTTTACAAGGCTTTCAAGCTTTGACCCTAGTATGTGGAATTCATGTGATGGTTATGATAAACCCTCTTTAAGTTGCTTTCTCTGTGATGTGTTCATGTCAATTAAGTGTAGAAATGGTTGAATAAGCAAAGCATGCTCCCCATATGTTTGATAAAATGCTCATGTGAATAATTAGGGCCATTTAGAATGTTGATTAGGAAACCCCAATTGTGTGCAAGTTCATGCATGCCAAGTGTTTGTTGAAATGCCTTAATGAAAGAATTGTGGTATGATAGCATGAAATCCCTAATTAGGTGCAACCCATGCATGCCTAGTGTTTGATGAATGCCTTAGAGAATGAATTGTGCCATGATAGCATGGAATCCCCAATTAGGTGTAGACCCATGCATGCCTAGTATTTGTTGAAAGGCCTTAGTGAATAAGTTGAGATATGATAGTACGAAATTCACTAATTATATGCTCTTTGATACATGCTAAGCCTTTAATACATGCCAAGTGCTTGACGAGTAAGTTGTGACATAATAGTATGAAGTTTCCCCAATCATGTGCTGTCCAATACATGCCAAAACTAATATACGTGCGAAGTACTTGATTCAAGACCTTGTTGAATAGAGTATGATCTTGTAATATGTTTTCTTTACGCGATTATATGTCTATAATTCCTATCAGCTTGAAGTGATGCCTTAGTGATTGTGATGGTGAATATATGGTTGTGATTCTTAAATGCTTGAAGTGATGCCTTAGTGATTGTGATGTGAATCTATGGTTATGATTCCTAAATGCTTGAAGTGATGCCTTAGTGATTGTGATATGAATATATGGTTATGATTCCTAAATGCTTGAAGAGATGCTTTGGTGATTGTGATAAGGAATGAATGACCGTGCTTATGACTAGTCAAGAATGGTTATGTCTTACTTTTATGTTATCGAGTCGTGGGGGTATTTATACCTGACAATTTAGCTACTGTCTAGAGCCTGTGTTTGTTTTCACGATAATCCCAGTCAGGCCATGATTCTCAAAACTCAATGAATTATAATACTCTATATCCTCAGACAGATATAGAACTTAAAAAATTTCAGTAATCTCAGTAATCTTCATAATCCCCGTATCGCTAGTAATCTAGCCTCGACACTGTACTTAGCTCAGATCTAGTTATATTCAAGTGTTTAGTTCCAACCTCGATAGTGATTGAGTAATCTATTCAAACTCTATATCATGCAAAAGGCACCAAAATGCATCGAAAACCATACCAATCACCTTCATACCCCAAAAATATCACAATACAAATATGGAGTGGAGTAAAATAGTCAAATCCCACAAAATTATAAATTTTACATATTTGATAAAAATTTTAGGTTGTTACACTCCTTGTTGGATCAAGTAATCAAGATATGAATTTTTTAATAATAAGAAAATAAAACATAACTCATGTTTGTTAAGCAACCAATAAAGAATATTTGTACTGATAACATGTTATGAAATATAAAGTAGAGAAGAACAAGAGTAGAGAGAGAAGATAGAGTAGTTCTTATTTCTCTTGAGGATTCTATTAGGGTATTTTATAATAAAGAAAGCTCTTCTATTTATAGGAGAAATTACTCTTAATTTCTCTCTAAAAGATATTTCATATCCTGATAGATATCAAATAGATCTTAATAGATCTTATTTATATTATTAATAGGCATACCCTATAATGTAAATACATTTATAACATTTTAGCTCTTTAATTAGAAAATAAGGGAAAAGATTTAATTTTTCTAAAAAAGGAAAAATATGGTGTATTTGATAGAAATAAAATAAATGGCATTACTTGAAAAAGTTATAGTTCTTTTTTTAAAGAAGATGAAATTGGTTTGAAGAAATTAAAAAAATGTCAATAATTAATGAGCCAAGAAGTATAATTTTTTTTAAAAAAATTGGCCAACATACTATGGAAAAAGTTCAAAATTCTAAAAAAAAAAAAAAGATAAATCCTAATAGTGGCCTTGGAGGCATTCCACATCAGCAGCCTCCTATGTTTTCTTTATTACGCGTGTGTGTGATACTGTTGATTAAATTTTAAAGTAATTATGGTATGTATGATTAACTGTTTTATCTCTTTAA
>NW_025843714.1:0-2645 GCF_002878395.1 Capsicum annuum | reverse complement strand
GTTCCCCAAGTTTTGGTGTCATATTAATATCATTGTTTTGAGTCCTAGGGGCATTGAACACCCAAAAAGCATAGCTTTTTATTTAGTCTAGTCTCAGTATATTACAGAATAAATTCAGATTATATTATGAGCATGATCAAAACAGTCAGTTAAACGCAGAATAGTCCAGATTTTAGTGTCATTCAGTTGGGAGTAGGGCTTAGCACCGAGCAAGTGTAGGGATGGAAAATTCCCCGTCAGATAGGTAGGGTCGTTATTAGCAGTCCCTATACTCCAGAACCACATAGACAACATAGGATATGAGCAGTCACCTATCAAATTAGGCTTGACTATCTCGCAGGGGTCACCCGCCAGTTCAGGCTTGACACCCTTAGTCCTTTGGACATTATAACAGTTTAGTGGATCCACACAACCAGCGTTAGTACCCATGGAACAATATTAACACCCTTCCAACTGGGGTTATAGGTTGGACCATGATTGGCTTAGATTAGGGAATGTCAGTTAGATGACACCTTCCACAGTCTCAGATATGGTCTCAGGTATAGTTCTAGTTCAATCATTCAATCTTAGTGTTGTCTGACCAAGGCATATAGATATCAGTATTTTTAGTATTTCAAATTATAGATTTTACTCAATCCATGTTATATGGTTAGTCCTGCATCCTTAGTGTCTACAAATTTTCATATATTATTTAGCATTTTTAGACTCTCATGCATACACAGTATTTACATGTTTTACTTATCTTCAGTACCTATAGATTTTATGTTCTCTACTCAGCACTTCATGCTCTACATGTATATTCAGATAGTTTATTACTTCCATTCATGAAACCTTGTATATCAGCCTACCTCATTTAGCATATTAGTACATTCAAAGTACTGATCGCTTACTTTTTCTTTTGCGCTATGATGTCTTATATAATAGGTGC
The DNA here is from genome assembly GCF_002878395.1 of Capsicum annuum. Lineage (NCBI taxonomy): Eukaryota > Viridiplantae > Streptophyta > Magnoliopsida > Solanales > Solanaceae > Capsicum > Capsicum annuum. The sequence goes on along the minus strand of NW_025843714.1, from coordinate 1,717 downwards.
TGATACTGAGTTCCTGAATCACACCTATATTTTTAGATCACCAGCAGCACATTAGTAGTGGTGAGTCCTTATCATCTGAGGACAGATTACTTTACTTCATATCTTTATTTCAGTAGTTAAGAGAGTTAGTTGGGGACTCGTCCCATCAACTCTCAGTCAGCCAGTCTTAGAGGCTTTACAGACACTACAGTCAGTTAGTTATTCAATTTATCAGTATTTTCTCAGATTTAGACAGTTGTTCCCTTTCTAGATTTATAATTTAGTTTTGAATCCAGTTGATAAAACCTTATGGCAATATTAGTATTTTTCTGCATTTATGATGTTATTATTCAGTGCTCACAGCAGGTACCACCTCATGGGTTAGCTTGTGGTCCCTCAGGACTGTAAGCACCATGTAATGACTAGGGGTAGTCTCGGGTTGTTGCAGTAATTTTAACATAGATACAAACCACCATGAGCATCAGAGTATTCATAATTAAAACCATTTTCACAAGAATAATCACTTATCGGGTTTCCTAAACATACAAGCAAACTGAAGCTATTCTTACCCAAGTGATCATTTTTTTCCAATAGTAGGAGATCACTATCAAGAATTGAATGGTTAGCATAATCTTCACTTTATTTTATATTTTTAGTGGATTTCAAGAAATAAGACAACATGTGAATCTTAAGCTTACTACCTTTTCCTTTAAATACATCACATTGCATATCACTAGGTGTCATACAAGGACTGATCTCACTATTTTCACACATGAAATCTTTCTTTGAGAAAGAATTACCATCCAAAGGTCAAGATTTAAACCATGCAAGTTCACTCTCACAAAGACATATGTCATTCTTCACAACATTTTCATTTTCATCAATTCTATGAGCAAAACTAATAATAATACTTTCATCACACAATATGCTCAAAGAATCATTTCTATCCTCATGATCAACTCTATCAACATTATCATTAACTTGAGATTCATCAAGTACTCCATATACATGCTCAAGTAGTGGACTACATTTATGAGTAAGTTGATCATTGTTCACACCTTCACTAGTTTTTGGCAACTCACCTACCAACTTAGACTCAACTTGGTTTTCACATTGTCAACTAGTGTGTGACTATTCTCATCACTTGGAAATAAGACCTCATTAAATTTACAAGTACTAGAAATAGGTGGACACAAATTGATCTCACGAGAATAATTAATTCAGTCATCTATAGGGTCAATTAGTGCTTGCTTACTTACAACAAGAATTTGATCTTTATGAAACCTAGCAATGCCAAGAGTATCACAAAGGGAAGGCTTATGCAAATCCTTTGGCAAACCACCAACTACATTCACTTGGATACTACTAGCCACGTCACAATATTCTAATTTTATAGGAGTGTAGGAGATAGCATTGTTACCTTGTAGCTCACATGAGGTAAGGTCTTCACCTTGGTATATATCATGGAAGCCCACTTGTTTTTTTTTGGGAAGCTCTCAATACAAGGGAGTTTGTCTAGACTTTTCCCTTGGATCATCTCTTCATCATTTTTTCCAAAGTTGGAATTCTTAGCCAAGAACTCCATTTGATCATCAGCCATGTGTTCTTGAGGAACCCTCCTTGAATCCTCCGATGAAAGTATATTATCTTAAACCTACACATAAGAAGAATTGATACTAGGCAAAATTCTTGCATCTTGGTTAGTGGAGATTCGACTTTGAGGGTATATGGTAGTTTG
>NW_025843713.1:0-1523 GCF_002878395.1 Capsicum annuum | reverse complement strand
AATTAATGAGATAATAGAGAAATAATCATGTCCTCAAATATTGAGGAATCACTTCTAACTCTGACTACTAAAACTGGAATCTACTGCGGATCTGAAGCTCGTGTCTCTGAACCTATGGTGTAACATAAAAAGAAAGCACCATAGCACAAATGCATCAGTACAATGGAATGCACTGAGTATACATGTGAGGTAGGCTAATACAAGGGTTAACATGCATGAATAATACTAGTAGACTGTCTAACATAAATACGAGAATGCATACATAAATATGTAACTGTAACTAACACTGTGATATCGTGATTACTAAATCTGAATACTGATGGCCTGACATACTAATAACTGATATATCTGATAGCATAAATAGTTGTATCTAAATGTAACTGATAACATCGATGACTGTATCTGATAGTCCTGAATCTGATAAAACTATTTAAGTTTCTTACTGTATCTGAGTCAACTGTATCTAACAGTCTTAAATTTGAAGAAATATCTAAGTTCTTTTACTGACACTGGTACGAAAACTGTGGGAGCTAGCATTTAACCGATATACCCCTGATACGCTATTATGGCTAAGTTGGGGTCCAATCTGTAACACCAATTGGAAGGGTGAATATCACACCGCTGGTAAGGACAAGCTGTGGGCGACTCTTATCTGATAGTGTCCCTAAAAGAGAATGGTAGGGCCCTTATCTGACAGTGCTTATCCATCTCATCAACCCTCATCAGACAGTGTTAATGTCTCAATCTATGTTGGCTATATAGTTCTGGAATGCAAGGATGACTTCTAAGGATCACACCCTCATCTGATAGTGTGTGTCCCCATCCTTGGGTTCACTCGGTTCTAATTCCTACTCCCATCTGAATGGACACTGAACATGATTTACTGAACTAAACATGAGCTGAGTTACTAAGTTCCATTGACTGACAGAATACTACTGATAACTGATAACTAACTGAGTCATGATATCATGGAGATTTTTCCTGAGTCATAAGACTATCTGAAGTCTAAGGATTCATAGCTTGACTGAGAGTATTATGAAAACATGACATGGCTCTAGGTACACAGCTAATGTTTCGGGTACAAGTACCCTCAGGACTCCGTGAAAGGAAACTGACAAAGCATGACTTACTTGAATACATAATAATCATCATAATACATTTACTGAAGCATTTCATCAAACATATGGTAGGCATAAGCTTCTACGTACATAGGGATTTCATGATATCATTCTAATTAGACACTTTCCCTTCATCTAGGCATTCAACAAAACACATAGTAGGCGTAGAATGTGTAAACAACATCATACAACAATTAATTATCATGATTCAATTCCAACTTAATCATTCAAGGGTTTCATGAATCTATACTGATACAAATCAATGCATATGGAATTTAACACTCATTCATGGAATACAATTCAATTACTCATTATCAACATGAACAAAAGCAGCCCAACCATGAAATTCATAAGAAAATCCATAACTTGAATTTAAAAAAGGGATTCTTCGGCTTCATGGACGAA
>NW_025843712.1:0-2802 GCF_002878395.1 Capsicum annuum | reverse complement strand
TTCATTTTATTATCTTATGGACAGTCTGGAGACACTTTCACCTACAAAAAAGTTCTGAACAGTTAATACAAAATACCACAGGCTTGTCCTTATTCTCTTTACCTAATTTTCAGACGGTCAGACTAGGATCACTAAAGGACTTTGTTAGGATTATAACTGTGGTGCCTCGAGAAAATTTTAAACAAAGTACAACTTTTGCCCATAAAGAAATTACGGAATAAAGGAAAACAAATGAAGTAGAATGTTTATGTATACATGTTATTTGTACGTTATTGCTGCTAAGGTAAAGACTTAAGACGTATTGTTATACTATATATATGATAAGTGTATAGTTGTGAGGGCCACCCTTTTTTATAATTTCCCTATTTAGTAGCAAACAAAAGGGGAAAATATTCCCTTTTGTTCATTGGAACTCCTGGCAGCTATAAGGGAAACAAACAAAAAAAAAAGTAAAAGGATCGTGCAAGCCCAAGGTTTCAACTCCATATTTTCCAACAAATACAAAAAGGAGAAATTGGTTTTCTTGCTTGGGTTCTAAGGCGTGAAGAAGTAGTGCTATCCATACTCCTTCTTTTTGTCCTCTTCTCTTTTTTTTAACATCGAGGGATCAATTTCATATTTAGACTTGGGATTGAATTTTAAAGGGTAAATTCTCTATCCCTTTCTCAAACTTATTTATGAATTCGTATGTAAAGATAGTTAATTTGAATCTTGGTACTAACTCTTAAAGTGGGATGCTTGATTTGTATCTTTGCATTACTTGAATAGGGTTCATGGAAAAAAAGAAAGGGGAAAAACGAAGAATTTTGTTTAAAGAGGAGCTTTTGGGAATTTCTATCGATTGGGTAGTTTTACCCTTAAAGTGTATAAGTTAGAAAAGTTAGAATCTATTTCTTTCTTATTAAGGAAGTCGATTAATTTGGGACATATGTGAAGATTATTGGAATAAGTTATTAAATGCTCCTATGGATTACTTATGGATATATATGTTATTCTTGTAGCTAATAAATTGCATAATGGATAGTGGGAACTAGTGCTGGGAAGGTTAAAGGTTTCAATAACACGGGTTAAATTACTTGAGGATTTAATTACTATCGTAGCAAGTAAAGCATTAAGGCATGTAAAGCTAAACCTTCTCTCTCTCCTAAAGCACCACCCTACATCATGTGTTCCATCTTATCTACTTCAAGGTAGTTCTTATGAAATACAAAGACAGAACCTTATATTGTTGTACTCATTATTCTCTCTTTCTACCCTCGAGCTTCTACGTATCTATCTTGCCCTCCTTGTGTCAAGTATTCATATTATTTTATGTTTTTATAAATCAATTTACTTAGAAGTTCTTAAGCCTTATGTTATATATATATATATACACACATTACAAGTTAGGAACAAAAGTAAGTAGTAATGTCATAGTTACACTTGTATATGTTAGCTAAATAATCACTATTATAACTTATATGTCATAGGACTTCAAGGCATTGTTTGATAAACATTGATGATGGGAGGGTATATAGGTTTGGCTTGGCATAAAGCTCGACGTGATTCTATGCATAGGATTGAGACCAGACCATTATAGAGAGCCCAACTATTGGGCGTACCCGCCTTTGTGGCATCATTTGTATTTGGAGTCAGTTGGAGCGTTATGTACTGGTTTTCCCTGACTTGAGCTAATAAATGGCATATATGGCTTGTGGGCAGAGCCTCATAGTGAGCCCCTGGGTGCGGCATACCTAGATACAAACTGCGATTATAGCTACACATGTGAGATCATATCATTGGGTATGTGAGCCATATATGCTTTATACTTACCTTAGATTGCCTTCGGTAAGCCATCATATGATCATTTGTATGACTTATTTGATAAGTGCATCACCTAGACAAAGTATAGGTCCTATATTCCGATGAATATTTTTCTAAATATTAGATATGATGCTAATAAAGTTGGTACATAAGTTATCAGTTCATATCGTATATGTGTTTTGGTTAGCTCATCCATTTTCCATTTATCATTTGACTCATATGAGCTTCCGTATTTATCCAGCTATTATCCAGCTAACATATATTTTTAGCCCACCATATTTTATTAATACAGGCTCAGATCCTTGACGTTCACATTAGACTCTTTTTCCATTTTCAGCTGGTATTTTGGTGAGCTCCAACTCTCTCTGGAGCCAGTGTATGCCCAATAGTTTTTTGTATATGTATAAGTCTCTAGTTGGGAATGTCGGGCCTAATGCCATCTAGTCACTTGTAGTATAGTGTGTTTACCTAACTAGAGTATTCATGGACATCGCGTAGTAGTGTATTGTATAGTCTTGCTAATATAACCCCCCTCGTGTACGTATATATCTTTTGTTAGGTATTGTGCTCACTATTGTCTCATAATCTTGTATATGTCCCTTAGTGCTAATAAAGTAAGTGTGTACGTCTCTTGTCCGTTGTCATCCTTTTGGGACATGACAAACTTGGTAACAGAGCATCTAGGTTTAGGTATCTTAGGAAGTCTATGAAGCCATGTCTAGTAGGGCCTTACTTATAAATGTGTTGTGCGCCATATTTATAAATAAGGGACTGCATAGACATTTAGGAATTTGACCTTCATGTATAACCTAGATCGTGCAGTAGAGTGAGTTAAGTCATAGAAGAATACTTCTAACTCCTATTCTGCTTATTTGTAATACAGACCATGTCTACTACAGAAAAGGATAAAATAGCCCAGCAGACTGCTACTAGCACTACTCAGGAGGCAACCACTACTGGGTCATCTCCCATATTGGTGGATCTGAATAGGAATCAAGA
>NW_025843711.1:0-9299 GCF_002878395.1 Capsicum annuum | reverse complement strand
GTTAAGGACGTGAGGCCTGGTGGATTGCAACAAGAAATTGAGTTTCCTGAATGGAAATAGGAGGCAATCAATATAGTTTTCATTACCAATCTTCCTTGATCTCAAAACCAATTTGATTCGATTTGGGTTATCATGGATAGGATGAAGAATCTGATCACTTTCTGACGGTTAGGATTACTTTTTTGTTAAAGGATTACGCGAAGCTGTATTTTAGGAGATTGTGCAGCTGTATGGGGTACCTTTCCCTTCTGATCATGGTATGCAATTTACATCTCAATTCTGAAAATCTCTCCAGATAAGGTGAGGGACTAAGGTTAGTCTGAATACTACTTTTAAACCACAGTCGGATAGGCAAGTGGAGAAAAATATTCAGACATTAAAGGATATGCTTTTAGCCTGTGTAATTAACTATGGTAGTAGTTAGGTTGAGCATCTATCTTTCGTGTAGTTTGCTTACAACAATAGCTATCATTCTAGTATTGGTGAGTCCCCTTTTAAGGCATTGTATGGTTGGAGGTGTAGATCTCCTATTGGTTAGTTGAGCTTGGTGAGGTGGACATATTTAGTCCAGATCTAGTTTATCAAGCTATCAAGAAGGTGAAGGTGATTTAGGATAGGCTTAAGGCTTCCCAGAGTTTCCAAAAGGCATACGTTGATATTAGGCGTAGAGACTTAGTGTTCAAGGTTAGGGACAAATTGTTCCCAAAGGTGTCTCCCGTGAAGAGAGTAGTGTGGTTGGGCAAGAAGAGGAAGCTCAGTCCTTAATTTATTGGTCGTGATATGATTTTACGTAGAGTTGGTAATGTTTCTTATGAACTGGAGTTTCCTACTAGTTTGGGTTTGGTTCATGCATTTTTTCATGTTTCTATGTTGATGAAGTGTATTGGTGATCCTTCCTCAATTTTTTCTTTGGAGGGATTAGGTATCTTGGATTCCCTGTCTTATGAAGAAATCTCGATAGAGATTTAGGATAGGAAGGTTCATCGATGCAGGCCAAGGATGTGGCTTCGATTAAGGTTCTATGGCAGAACCATAATGTGTAAGAGGCTACATAGGAAGCGGAGGAGGACATAAAGTCCAAATATCTACTCTTGTTTTCTGCTCCATGGATTCGTGTGGAAGTTAGGTGTTCTTGAACACATCATTATTTTCTGAGTTTTTTAAAGGAAAGATTAATATCTTTGTCTCTTTGTTTTTGAACTTTGATTAAGGTTGGGAATATGTTTGATAATTTAAATAACTTTGTGTGTGGTTAATCCTATCTTATCAGTCATTCATAGATGAATGTTCCTAATGGGGGAAAATATTATATCCTGGGTTTTGGCCTTTAGAATTTTTCCTGGAATTTCGTTCTCGATACCCAATATGACTCAAGGGTAAGAGCTGTATGTTGGGGTACAAATAGTATGGTCCTATTGTATACTGACCAATGTTGATTGGTAGGATGGATGGGTTCCCGGAATGGATACGACTTGGAGAATAAAAGTCGTATGGTTGTATGAGTCGTATCTAGTACTCGTATGGGGGACAGTGTTAAATCCTCTTATAATTCTATTCTACCAGGGATATGGATGGGATGTATGGATCATATTCTTTGGATATGACTTGGTTGGATGAGTCATATGCTGGAAAGTGTTGGGTCCAAGGGTTAAGGGTGGATACGAGTGGCGGGTACCTCTTGTATCGAAAAGATATGACTCATATGGTTAGTCGTATCCCTGTGATAGAATTTTGTGCAATCTAAGTGAGGTTATTCTGGATATTTCATTACTTACCCTAATAGGACCCACGAATTCTAACCTATTTGGGGGGCTATTTACTTTATTATTTCTCTCTTTAGCACTTAGAAACTACTCCTAAATAATCTAAAATCCTTTCAAAAGCTTTAGGGCAAAGAAGGGCTAGGGTTTCATCTTGAGGACTAATTTGGGGCTTAATTTGGGGATTTTTCTATCTGTTTTTTGGTACAAGGCATGTTATCTTCCCTCATTTTTAGTTTAACCTAAAGGCATGATTTTACTATTGGTTTTTATGATTTCAATGTTGTATGCTTTGGGGTTTTCCAATATGATTTAGGGGTTTTGGTAATGAATGGTTGGTTATGGTTTCCAGGGTTTTAATTCTGCTTTTATATGCATTGATGGTGGTTTTGGATAATTAGATTACATGGAATGGTTATTGGTAATTGGAATTTGGTTTTGGATACATACTATGCCCCCAATGTGTTTGACAAAATGCTTATTAAGATATGTTCATTGCATTGACTTCTTTTAAATAGAACTCTGGCTTGTTTTAAACTTGGTAAAGATTTATGCATGGTTTAAATGGTTTGGAAAGGTAAATGGCTATATGGTTATGCTTTTGGGGTACAAAGTACCCCAAGTGGACTTAATATGGTAATTGGAAAGGGCACCTAAGGTCCCCTACACAAACATATGGTTGGCTATGGATAATGCTTGCAAGTATGGTTTGTATAACGATACCACCACTAATGGCCTTGGTTAATAAATGATAAATGAATTGCTTAGAAATGGTTCTAATTGGGTATTAAAGAGGAAAGTGTAGCTAAGCCGTGGAAGGTGGAGGTCCCGGGGGGACCAAAACTAGAAACTTATATTTGTCGATATGAGGTTTGTCTTGGTGGACCGTGTGCATGATGTCACACCTCATATTTGGGGATTTACTAGTCATCCCAACGGGATACTTCCTTAGTCATGTGGCTACACGTACTAGGACCCTTTCAGCAGGGGAAGCTAAACCCATATTACAAGTGGGTGCCTTAAGACGATAAAGCGACACAACCCAAGTAAAGGTTTCAAATTCATGCTAAACCTAGTTCCCTATCCTGGCACTTATATATATATGGTTGTATATATTATGAATGGTTTTACTTCATTTATAACTGGCATTATTTTATCATTATACTAAGTTCATCCTAGCAATCACTCACTAACCTGTCTACTGAAGGATGTATACCCATGCTACATAGGAACCAGTTATTCTACTCCTCCTGTTTAGCAGTCGAATCTTGGTATCAGCATTTGACAGAAATGGTGAGCTTCCATCCTTTTGGAAGGCTCTACTTCATGTTATGGACATCTTTAGACATTTTCAATGTATTATGGATGTTGGTTTTGGCCATGGTTGGGGGTATGTCCCAACCAGATATTTTTACTCTTTTGGGTAGAGGATTGGTGCTACTTCTGGGGTTGGTATGGGCGGAATCGGTATTGGTGTTGTGGTTTATACCCTAGAACAATAATGTATGTTGTTCCATCGTAATATATTTTTGAATTGATTATCATATTATATTTTGATTTTCTCTATTGTTATGCCTGGTTTATGTCCTTTGGTTTGGCTTGGTTTGGCTGGACGGTTTGGTAAGATTGGACTCGGTTGGGTCAGTCACAGTTGTGACCTTGTCCTAGAGTCTTCATGAGGGAATTTACTCTATCTTATTATATGCTCGAAATTCAGCCCGTCAAAGGCTGCATAAGGTGGTTACGTTGGGTAACATAGGGTGGTCCACAGTCCTGGTTAGACTCGGTATGCCCATTACGTCTAGGACCTGGTTTGGTTCGTGACAATACCATAGGTACCCCCCTATGTGAGACGTCCTAATTATCCTCCTATGTAGAATAACATATCATAAATCTTTCGTCCGCAAAAAATGATTTCCTGTGATGAGTCTTTCTACTCGTACTTTCTTCGGATAACCATGTAACCCTATTTAAGCCTAATTTTAGCCTCTTAAAGATCATAGTTCATGCTTAAAAACATTCACATCGTTCATGTTAAGGGCATTCCATAATAGGTATCGGCATACCTAGACTTGCAAGTCATATCATACCATATCAAATCCATATTCCTTCTCATTTAAACATATTAAAATGACCAGCAAAATATTATCACAACATATGAGAGTTTTTAATTTAAAAGCACATGAAAACTTATGCCAAATACTCACTTGTCATGTCTTTAATACATGGTGGCCAATTCTTTCATTTATCACATGCAATTTCTTCATTAGTACATAAAAACCTTTAGCATGAGAAGTACCTCTTTGAAAACGTGCAAAATAACATTTCATAATAGTTAAAGAGGCCTTTAAAACTCAAGATTTATCATTATTCATAAAACAGCCCCAACACTTGTCACATATAAATCTCATGATCAAAAAAGTGGACTTATTGTTCATGTTCTTAAACCCACTTCACAATTCATAACATATTAAGATTATAAATTTTATTATGCTCTAAAATTCACTTCAAAATTCATAGGTGATAGTAAGCATTTAAAATCAAGCATTTAAATTATCCATCTGAACAACCCATAATACGTTAAAACAATAAATATCATCATGCAAGGGGAATTTTGTAAATTGTGATCTTAAATCACTTTTTGAAACTCATGACATATGAAAACATGTCTATAACTTAAGTTCATGTGAAAAAAACCCTAATAATTACATAATATCATTAAAATGATTTCGTGATGCATACTCTTCAAACGGCTTCCAAAACCCATTACATATACATACATATATACTTTTAAAGATTGTTAAGAATGTAAAACTTACGCCCATGAGAGTTAGGATAGTCCCACATAACATTTTGATGGAAGAAAATTGAATAATAACCTTCAGTATGGAATATCCATGCTTAAGAATTAAGAAATCCCTCCTTAGTGATCTTAAGAGGAAAGGAACGAGGGTTAGGAGGCTTTCAATTTGACTTAGGATGATTTTTAGGGTTATATGATGTATTGGGGGAGTTATGGGGGGTTAAAGAACCTTTTTCCCCTTGAAATAAATCAAAATTGAGCAAATTTTGATGCCCGAAAAAGGGTTTGCGGCGTGGCCTCATTTCAAACCTGAGGTTTTATGGTGCGGACCCAAACAAAACCTCAAGGTTCGTGGCTCGAATCCAACACGGACCCAAAATAGTATCTCACTAAAATACCCATAACTTTTAATTCAGAACTCGGATTGACAAATCGTTAGTTGTGTTGGAAATAGGACTCGGAGGACTTTAATTGGATATATAATGGGCAATATAACACTTTATATTTTAGGAGTAATTGTTGCTAGAATTTAACCTAATGAAAATTGTATACTAAAATTCGATATGTAAGAAAGTGCTCAACTTAACTTTGAGCTCGGTGGTATTTAAGACTTCAATCTATCTACGAAGATGGTTCCACCTTAGAGAATCATTATTCACAGTTATTTCTATGTAGAAACCTTTAGGTTCGGGTCTGTATATATAGGAAAGATGGTTCAAACCTTAGACTGAAAAGGTGAGGTGTTACATCTTGGTTAAGGTTTCACTAGACCAAGTGCGTCCCCATAGGGTGCTCTTGTATTATTTGTGAAGAATAGAGACGGCTCCATACGTCTGTCTATCGATTATAGGCAACTTAATAAGGTGACAGCGAAGAACTATTATCCTGTGCCTCGCATTGATGAATTATTTGACCAAATTCAGGGTGCAGTCATGTTTCCTAAGATTGATTTCAGTTCTAGTTACCATCAGCTGAGGATTTGGGCTGAGGATATACTAAAGATAGATTTTAAGACCCATTATGGTTATTATGAGTTCTTAGTGATATCTTTTGGGTTAACTAATGCCCCAGTTGTGTTCATGGATTTGATGAATCATATGTTCAGAATATCTAGAATTATTTGTTATTGTGTTCATTGATGACATTCTTGTGTATTCAAGGATTATGGAGGAGCACACTTAGTATTTGAGGATTGTGCTCCGGACCTTGGAAGGATCATTCATTTTTCACCAAGTTCTCTACGTGTGAGTTTCGTCTTGAGTCGGGGACATTCCTTGAACATGTGGTGCCTAAGGCCGGTATTATGATAGACCCAGCTAAGATTGAGGCGATTCGTGATTGGAATAGTCCTACGTCTCTAACAGAGGTCCATAGTTTCATTGGTTTGGCTAATTATTATAGACTCTTTGTTTAGGGCTTTGTATCTATTTTGGACCCTATGACCAGATTGACTCAAAAGAAGGTTCTTTTTCAATGGTCCAAAGAGTATGAGTCAAGCTTTGGAAAGCTCATAGACTTCCTCACTTCAACTCCGGTGTTAGCTCTTCCATTTGAAGGTGAGGGGTTTTTCGTGTTTTGTGATACCTCTGGTGTTGGTCTTGATTATGTTTTGATACAGTAGGTTCGTGACATTGCCTATACTTCTAGACAGCTTAAGGTGCATAAGCTCAGCTACCCCACTCATGATTTAGAGATATCGATAGTAGTTTTTGCACTCAAGATTTAGAGGCATTACTTGTATGGTGTGCATTATGATATTTTCACCAATCATCATAGTCTTCAGCATTTTATGACCCAACAAGAGCATAATGCTCGACAGCACAGATGGATGGAGTTTCTTAAGGACTATGATATTTCCATCTTGTATCATCCAAGGCAAATATGGTAGCTGATGCCTTGAGTCACAAGGCAGTAAGTATGAGTATCTTGGCCTACATATCAGTTTCTCAAAGGACTATGGCATGTGACATTTAGTCCTTGGCTAATTTGATAATTCGTCTTAATATTTTAGATCCTACGAGGATTTTAGCTCGTATGGAGATGAGGTCCTCACAATTTGAACAAGTTCATGATTATCAGTATGAGAAGGGAAAGTTATGCCTCCTTCGTGATAAGATGTTGAGTGGTGAGATCGAGAGGCATACCATTGATTTTGAGGGTATTTTGAGATTCCAGGGGCATATTTATGTTTCTCAGGTTGGCGATGTGATTCAGTTGATTTTACATGAGGCTCACAGCTCTAGAAATTCTACTCATCCTAGTACAGCTAAGATGTATAGAGATTTGAGATAGCATTATTGGTGGGATGGCATAAAGCAAGATATGGCATACTTTATAGCTTGTTGCCTATGTTATCAGTAGGTAAAGGCCGAGCATCTGTGTCCAGGTGTTTTGATTCAGAGATTGTCGATTCTTAATTATTATGATCATTTTTTTTCTTAGTTAAGCTTAGTTATGTCCAGTAAACAGTTTTTTTTATTCAGTTGGAAGTATGATTCAGCACCGAGCGAACCCGGGGATGTGGATATTCCTTCCAATTAAGGGTTTGACAATCCTTGAGTTACAGAACTACGTAGCCAGTGTAGGTTTGAGATGTCATCCTGCTAGTTTAGGGTTGACAAATCTCTCACGAGTTCTCCTACCGGTATAAGGTGACTCTTTAGTCCTTCATGACAACAGTTTAGTGGATCCACACAGCCAGTGTTAGTATCCATTACAAAACTTAGTATCAGGGCCTAAGGTTTTATAGTGTCCTAGGGAGTCTGATAGTTACATTGAGTAGAGTCTTATCCATGGATGTGAAGTGTGCCACACTTATGGACAAGAGGCTACAAGACATTTTAGGAAATGTTTCCATTCTTTCAGTATTCATGTTGTCCAAATGAGAATGAGCTCTATTTAAACCCTCTTTCTAACTCATCCTTCTTTCTATTTACAGATAATGCCTCCCAGATAGAACAACGAAAGAAGGAACGGGAATCAGCCTACACCTCTGCCTGCTCAGGAAGATCCCCTGAATGAGCATGTCTCTCATGCCGAATTCAGAGCTGCTTTCACTACCTTAGCTCATTCAGTAGCTTCTCAGAACAATCAATAGGCTTTTTCCCTAGCCAATCCCATGGCAAATACAATTGCAGCAAGGATTCAGGATTTCACCCAAATGAATCCCCCTTTATTTTCAGGATCCAAGTCTAAGAAGGATCTGCAGGAGTTTTTTGATATGGTTTAGAAAGTGACAGATATCATGGGTTTCACTTTAAGTAAGAGTGCAGAGTTGGTTAACTATCAATTGCAGGATATAGCTCACACCTGGTATAAGCAGTAGAAGGGTGATAGGGGTGTTGAGGCAGGGCCTATGGAAAAGGAGGAGTTTTCCACGGCATTCTTAGATAGGTTTTTCCCTTTAGAATTAAGAAAATCCAAGGTATTGGAGTTCATTAACTTGAAACAAGGTAATATGAGTATGAATGAATACTCACTTAAGTTTACTCAGTTAGCGAGGTATGCTCCTTCGATAGTGGTAGATAATAGGCCTAGAAAGAGTAAGTTTATTTTTGGAGTAACTGATAGTATGGTCAAGGCGTGTAGGACTTCTGTGTTGATTAAGGAGATGGACCTATCCAGGCTTATGGTTCATACTTAATAGATTAAGGAGTAGATGCTTTAGGAGAAAGAAAAAGAGAATAAGAGGGCCAGAACAGGTAGCTTTAACTTTTCTCAGTTGAGATCAGAGGGTGGTAACCGTTCTTAATTCCATTAAAAATTCTCAAACCCATCTCCATCTTCAGCTGGTGCGCCAGTGCAAAAATTTAGGGATGGCAGTCTGGATAAGGTGCCAGGCTCCACATCCCAGGGAAGTGTGAATAGTCGTCCTACTAATCCACTTTTTTGGAAATATGGTAGGAATCATCAGGGTGTAAAGCTAGTAGTGATGTGTGTTTTGGGTGTGGCAAGGTAAGCAACAAGGTCAAAGAATATACAAAGGTTGGTCAGCAGAGTCAGCACAGTCGTTCTCCAGTTCTGGCTGGTCGCCTGACTAAGCAGTTTGCCGCATCAAGTACAACCAGTGGGTAACGTCAGAATAGGGTGTATTCCCTCTAGACTCGACAGGATCAGAAAGTTCTCTTGGGGTGGTTACAGGTATGTTACAAGTCTTTCATCTTTATGTTTATAATTTGTTAGATCTCGGGACTTCACTTTTTTGTAACCCGCTATATAGTAGTCGATTTCGATGTCAGTCCCAAATCTTTAGCAGAACCTTTGTCAGTGTCTACTATAGTGGGTAAGTCTATCAAAGCCAGACGGGTATACGGTATCCTTGAAAATTACCTCAGTTGATCTTGTCAAGTTAGAGATGGCTGATTTTGATGTCATTCTTAGCATGGATTGGATCCACTCATGCTACGCTTCAGTTGACTATAGAAATAAGGTCATTCAGTTTCAGTTTCCCAATAAACCAGTCATTGAATGGAGGGGTAGTACTTTAGTGCTTAGGGGTCAGGTTGTTTCTTATCTTAAGGCAAGAAAAATGATATCCAAGGGGTGTCTTTACCATCTTGTTGGAGTCAAATACTCTAGTTTTGAAACTCCAAGTCTCGATTCAATTTCAGTAGTAAGGGAACTTCCAGATATTTTCCCTGAAGAACTTTTCAGAGTTTCTCCCAAAAGGGAAATTTATTTCGGAATAGATCTCCTCCTAGATACCCAGCCAATCTCTATTTTTCCTTATAGAATAA
>NW_025843710.1:0-1148 GCF_002878395.1 Capsicum annuum | reverse complement strand
ATTCGTAGTCCCTATTCAAAGCATTGATGTTTAGAATAGTCTCTCTTATTAACAGATTCCAGTTGAAATCTTAGACTATCAAACTCGTAGATTGAGGAACAAAGAAGTCCTTCTAGTTAAAGTCCTTTGACTAAATTAGTTCGTTGCGGGAGCTACTTGTAAAGCAAAAGCAGACATGCGTACCAAGTATTCTCACCTCTTCTCCACTAACTCAGAACAAGCTCAAGGCAACAGTTCTCCTTAAGCTTACTCAGTTTCATGATCAGTGTTCATCACGAACTTGGTATTCAGTTTTATGTTCATGTTCCCAGTATAAAATTGCTATCAAGTACCATTGCACATTCATTCATGCATTCATGTATCAGCTAAGTTATATAATTATGCATCAGAAATGCATTCTCATTGTGAGAAACTTAGTTCCATGGAACATTCAGTCATGCATTCATGAATCAGTTACACATGCAACAGATATGCATGTTCAGTATGTTATGTTCAGCTTGTCAGTCATGAGATCATGTTTCAATTATTCATGTTCAGTTCATGTTCAACTTATTATTTTCCCTCTTAGTCAGTCTCATTCGAGGACAAATGTTCTCAAGGGGGAGATATTGTAATACCTCAAAATTTTCTAGCAAATTTCATCCCAAGAATTCCTAGTATTAGATTCTAAAGTGAATGATAATTATTCCATGAGAAATTTTCAAGATTTTCACTTTTTGCCATGTTGAAAATTCAATAAGCTTTCCATCGATATATGATTCGCGTAAATTCGATAACTGGGTAAGAAGTTATGACTATTTCAAGTTCCCATCGTAAAATAGCACCATATTAGTCAGTGGCACGCTGCGCCACAAGAGGAAATGGAATTTGGCAATTTCCAGTAGGTGTCCGCAATTATGGCACGTCGCGCCAGCACTCAAATTCAGAATTGTCCTTTTTCCAGTGTCTCAGTGCGATTTACCCAGCATCACGCCAAAGTTCCAAGTCACGAAGGAAGGGGCAACGCTATGGCTCCGCGTCGCGCCATCCTTCAATTTCCTAATTGTCAATTTCCAGTGATGCGGCACGATAAAGCTGCGTCACTCCAGGGGCCCAATTCAGGAATATTTTATTGAAATTAAATGATGCGTCCAGGGTTAAAATGGTCA
>NW_025843709.1:0-1272 GCF_002878395.1 Capsicum annuum | reverse complement strand
ATTTTATGGGTTTTAACCACAAACATGCATACTTCATGGAAATCATCTTAAAATAATATTCTGAAGTTTAAACAATGGTCATTAACATGAACAACATCACATAGCAACCAGGAAATCAAAGTTTCTCATTTAAAATCATGGTTCTTGAACTCTATGAACAAAAGAGGTCCATAGATGAACACTACACATACCTGACTCAAGGTTCGTGATGTTTTTTTGAACTGGAAGGATTTGAAGTCCTTTGATTCTGGAAGAAGATTGAGTCTTGGTCTTGAAGATTTAATTTAGGGAGAAACCCTAGTTGTTGTTTGTGAAATAAAAGTGAGCAAAGTGACTGAATTCGGACTTATCTGGGTATATATAGGAGAGTGATAAGTGACCGAAATACCCCTGTTAAAATGACCTGCAAATAAACTAAACGTGGCGTATGACGGTCCGACTGATGGTCCGTCAGACTCCTGGTGGACCATCATTCAGCCCGTCAGATGTGGACTAGAAATAGGCTTCACTGGATAAGGGTTGACGGCCTGGCTGACGGTACTTCACAACTTTGACGGTTCGTCAACTCGTCCATCAGCCCTTATCCAGAACATGGCTTAACTGGCATGGCTTTGACAGTCCAAGTGGTGGTCCGTCACTAAGTTGACGGTCCATCAACTTTGCCATTGCACCTGGGCGATTCTGATTGTTCCAAGTAAAACGTCCATAACTCTTTCGTATAATGTTGGATATGGACGAAATTGGTATCATTGGAAAGACAACTCAATTTCCCACGTGATAGAAATTGAAAATCTCAAAAATACTGCATGTACAAAAATATATTTTCATTTCAAAGTAAGTCCTAGCATTCTTAAGATGATTTTTATCTAGGAAAAAGACATGGGTATTACATTATATCATAAATACATCACCATAATCAGCTCGCAAAAGATCCTAAATCAATTTACACCATGGGTTAGAGGTCAAACCAAGACACAATCCATGACGATGAACTAAGGCTAGGGTAGTTCACATTGATCTTCAACTTATTGTTTCGATTCTTTGCTTAATCCAATTGAACTTACACATTACAAACAAGTTGTTCTGCATATAAATTTACTATTAAACCATTTGGAACTTATTTAACACATTAGAATCTAACGAAACCAATTAGACACACACCTGGCTCAAGCTAGTAAAACTAGTTTTCTCGATTGAACTCTACATGACTCAATTAAGTACAAACTTATTTTGAAAGAAACTTTACACATTGTAATCACATACTTGAACACT
>NW_025843708.1:0-3402 GCF_002878395.1 Capsicum annuum | reverse complement strand
ACTATATTTGATTTCTTATCTCAAGCAAATCAAAGCAGATGCTTTCTGTCGTTTCTAACCAATAGATAATAATTAAAATCATGGAATTATAAAGGAGTCCTATTACCTTTATTATCTTAAACACTTAGTTTCTTACCAAGACTTAACCCATAGACCCCATAATTTAGCTTAAAGAGATTTAGCCACTCACAATGTAAGAAGCAAAATCACTTGATGTATTGATAATTTGAAAGATGAACTTACCACAACATGAATAGTAACTAGTGATTCTCAGATTAGATCACAATAGAAATCCCAAAATATTGATGAAAATATCTTCAAAGTTACCTGTTTTTCAAGCAAAGAAACTAGAGAGAAATATAATAATATATGTGTCCAAAACAGGTTCAGAGTTCTTCTAGAAAATACTAAACTATGCTTTAAATAGTTCAACCTAATTATGGAAACAAAATCACAGAATTCAGAAATTTCACGGATTAGATGACGGTATTCGTGGCACCTTATCAGAAGTCTGATGACTTATCACAAATGTCGTAAGATCCTTCTTATTTTTAGCACTTCCTGCTTAAGGCTGACAATGAAACTAGATGACTTATTGGCTCTTTGATGACTTATCATAGATGTGATCAATTATTCACTTTAGCGCTTATGTTCTGCCTTAGGCTAACGATAAACCTGGTAGCTTATCACACTTATGACGGCCTATCACTAAATGTCGTCTCAACTTTCAGCTAAGGTCCATTCTTTGTTTAAGGCTAACAACGAATCTAATATCTCGTCACAAGGATGATGGATTATTAGGAATGTCGTCAGCCGTACTTCTCTTCTATTTTAATCAGATTTCAACTCTTTTTCTTCTGTCCTTGTTGTTTCTCTTGCATCTTGGCTTCTATTATAAAATCAAAGATAAAACAATCAAAAATAACAAAAGTAGCTTAAGACCTTCCAATTATTCTTAGTTAAAAGCCTTAAATGTGTTAGAATTCTCTTACCCATCAACACAATCAACTTAAAACAATTGTTTGTCCTCCAGCAACTCAAACACAGCCAAGAGGATACAAAGTACATTCGGCAGTCAATCATCCATTTTATCTCAAAACATCTTCACTATCTACAAAGTCAGTCAATTCAAGAACAACTTAGTATATTATTGAAGAAGAACAATGAAACACACAAGAATCAAGATATGTCATTAATTCCCCAATAACAACCATGCATAGATCAGTATTACACTATCCAAACAAGTTATAAACTATAAACATATCTGGTGTGCATTCACAACAAAGAAATACCCTTTTTCTCATATTAGCAATCATATATGTAACCATGGGGGCAATCAAAGGACACTTACTCTTAGAATGAAGTTCCCATAAATGTATGCCAAGTAGCAAAGGCTTACCCTTATTTTCATTACCATGGTTTTTAGATAGGTCAGCTAAGATCACTATAGGTCTTCTCATTGGCTTGTAATGCAGGCTAGGGGCTGGTATGATACTTGATGATATTTAAAGTTACTAAGCCTCATTGACACTACACTATCTCCTGTAATTCACTTATTAAACTTTTTCTATACTTCTCTTTTCTTGATCACACTTTTTCAGTATGGGTGCTATCTTTCCTACAATTACTTCTTCTTTTTCATAAATTTTCTTTTCTTGTTCTTTTCTACTACACCTAGCTTTTTATTTTTTTCTATTGTTCTACCTATCTTCATACTCATTTGACATCACGCACCCCTAAGATAGCCATCCTCAACTTAGGTCATTTGCCTACGCCAAGGTATACAGTATCCAAGGATGACTAGGAACAAAATAGGTTCATTATGATATTAACGGGAAGGTGACAGGTGTCATAAAATTAAATAGGCTAATCAGGCTCAAAGTAGGCAACAGGGATATTCTATATGTAGGGAAGGTCATTTAGGCTAAAAGTGGGCTAATATAAAAATAGCCTATGATCCTTTCCAAACCCTATCCTTCAACTTAGGTAAGGCCAAAAGGGTATGTTTTGGAATGAACATACATAGGGGACTAAGTAAGATCTCACACGCACATGGCACACAAGTATATCACATGTTACTACTCATTCAGTTCATGCAGCTATTAAGCAATGATTGCTGTGTCACTAGAACTACTGCCATTCAACGATTAATAGTGGTCACACTTAGATGCAAACCACACATTTAAACCTTCAGACCATTGGAGAGGTGCTCAAAAATCATAAAATAATTTAACTACCAAAGTTACTTGCATATCTCCTAGTCAGTTACAAAAATTTACAACAATAATTTACCCTAAACCCTCAACTTAAAATCAAAGATAAATTGAACAAAGGGTTAGGGTATACCTTGAGTAGAACAAGCATGGGGATCATGGGTTGCCTCCTATGTAGCGCCTAATTTAACGTCACAACACCACTAAATTATCTTGATTACTTTAGACTTCATCGAGAGAGATAGTAGAAATACCTTTCATCGAGTCTTTTGGACCAATATAAAGTTTGACTCATTGCCCATTTACCTGGTAGGTGCTGCCATTTCCATTTTCAAGTTCTACTACTCCAGATGAGTAAACTTAACTAACTATAAATGGGCCTGACCACTTGGATTTAATCTTACCTGGGAACAGTTTGAGACTCGAATTGAACACAAGCACCAAGAAACCTTTCCGGAAGTCTCGTTTCTGTATCCTCTAATCATGATACTTTTTTATCTTTTGTTTATATAATTCTACTCGTTCATATCCCTTGCAATATACAAAAACAACAAATAAAGGTAAAACTAGGAAACTTGACTAACAACCAATTAGTGCACACAAACTTCAATTTACAATCGTATTCCCCGGCAATGGAGCCATTTTTGATAACGCTCAAACTACACCTCTCTAATGAGAATGTAAGTGATAGTTTCCAATATATAACCCAACTAGGTTGGGGTCAAATCCTACAGGGAATATGGTGTGACCTTAAGTTGGTTGTGATTTAATCAACTAATAGTTGGATATTTCCTGAAATAGGGGTATTAGAGATTAGCCAATAATTGTTGGTCACTTTAGTTTAAGTGTTTGCAATCAAGAGTTTATGGAAAACCAGAATAATGCTCACTATGGGTTTTAGTACTTGACAGATGCTAATAGTGATTCAAGATTCTCACAATAGGTAGGGCAACAGATTATCTTTATCAAAGTTATGCATAAATGTCTCTCGACCTACTTAAGCATTTAATTACCTAATCCACTCGAACTTAGGGAATTTATATTTACTAACCATACTTCACCTTAGGTTAATCAACCTTGCTACAACGTCAATTATAAAATGGAAGTTTAGTGCTTCCAAGTCCCTATCAATAATTCACCCTACTATATTTGATTTCTTATCTCAAGCAAATCAAAGCAGATGCTTTCT
>NW_025843707.1:0-2151 GCF_002878395.1 Capsicum annuum | reverse complement strand
AGAATCAAATTGATGAAAGGACAGTAATTTCTAAAGCTTTTTTTTTTTAAATATGTAAAAAAATAGTGTTTAAAGATTATCTTGGAGTGGAAGTTGGGGCTTGTTGAATTCACTTGATATGTTTATTATAATAAAACTATTATTTTAGTAATTTCTATAAAATTATAGAATAACTTTCTAGACTTGATTTATGTGTTCATGAGAAATAAAGACTTCTTGCGAGTAATCTTTAAATCAATAAATTTATTTGAGACAATCTCTCCGAGAGGATACAGATTGAAAGAAATAAGATAAAGACCCCTCAAATCAACAATCTTATTTGAGTCAATCCCTCCGCGAGGATACGAATTGAAACAAATAAGATAGAGATTATTTAAATCTAAGAAATAGTTCAAAGTAATCTTTCTGTGAGGATAAGGATCAAACGAAGCAATTTCAAAGATTTGAAATAACAAGTGACTAAAAATTATTATTACTTATATTTTATGAAATACTTATAGTATATTTAGTTTTCTTCCTTGTGGGAAGCACAACTTAATATAACTAAAATTATAATATAAAATATCAAGTAACGCTAATTTCTAGTACAAGAATTTCAACACGAAGTATTTAGCTTTTAAATAAAATCAAGTACTAAAAGAACTAAAATAAGATTTATATTATAATATTATATCAAATTTCTTCAACGCTTCCAACACAAAGAAATTACTCCATTATGAAGAAATTAATAAAGAAAAGAAAAAAATATTATTCTACAAAAGAAAAAGAAAGAAAGAAAAAGTAAACAAGACTAATTCTTATGTATTGCTTATGTTGTTGGATGATTAATAATCAAAGAAATGCCTCTATTTATAGAAAATTATAATATTGAACCAACGAATGCATTTTTTGAAGTGGTGATTGTGACGGTTACTTGTAACTTCTTCTGAAAACCTTCACTTGTTTCATTCCTTCACTTGACAGGAGTGAGTAAGCTTTTATAGTGATGGTTGTGACGGTCACTTGTAACTTCTTCTGAAAACCTTCACTTGTTTCATTCCTGCACTTGATGGGTGTGAGTATGAAATTGTGGTTACACCCGTGAAATTCTCTTATTTCTTTGATAATTTGTTTCTTCTCTTGTATTTTTCTTCCTGTAGAATTTATCAAAAAATATACAATAATATAATATATTTATTTATATTTATTTTAAATAATTAATATTTAATATATAAAAATATATAAATAAATATATCCATTACTCATCTTATTTGTGTACGCTTCGAGACTTGACCATACCGTTCGTTTAGTGTTTTTCAGAAATTCATCGTCACTAAGGTAGGTTGGCAGCATCACAGACAACTTGTGGATCTCATGTGATGGCTCCCTATGACGCGATGGCAACATTGGGTCATACACCCGGACACATCTTTTCTTCAGAGATATCACAACCAACATGCAGTGAAAATTTTCATCACAATTTACAGGGACGTATATATCATCGATCAAATGCCAAGGCAAAGCAGCCGGTATGTTGAACCCTTTGATGATGTTTATCAGTGAATCTTCATAGCTTGCAACAAGACACGACCTTTTATAATCATCTTAACTTGAGAGAGCATCACCTGTTGCATCCTCAAAATATCGTTTATATGTCGCATTGATGTATGTTTTGAACAAGTCATTCACGGTGGCGTATTTATATTCTTGATTCTTTTGTTGCTTTGATTTCCTCCGAAAGTAGTAGAATATAGCATCTAAATGCTACTCAAAATAACAACATAAATGAGTTACTAATCTCCAGAAATTCGAATCTTAGTAAAAATTTCAATTGGCAAATAATATTAGAGATTGACAGTTATCTTATTTATGTATGTATATGTTATGTATCAGAATGTATAATAATGTATAGATATGTATTAGAAATAGTTTATTATAGTTCTAAGTAATGTTTTTTGTAATACCTCATTGTTCCAGCAGGTGTTGGGCTGAGATATTATATAAAATCAGTTCTTTATATCAGATTGTGCAACAATAAAATTCAACGAACTAAAATCAAGTTCAAATTTATTAGCTCTGTAGTGGTTGTCCTTCAATTTTCTATATGAGTATAATGATATGTTATAACAACAACAACAACAACAAACCCAGTGTATTCCCACCTGGTGGGGT
>NW_025843706.1:0-4253 GCF_002878395.1 Capsicum annuum | reverse complement strand
TTAATAGACTTCTTGTTGCAGTAAATTTCTAAGTATGGTAGTAATTCATAGCATTGTGACTTGATGGTTCAATAGTTGTCTGTTCAAGCTGATCCTATCACCCTGTAACATAAGTCATTTTCCAAGAAAATTAGTATAATAGTGATTGGAATCAGGATTTTCACGGAGATCGAGGTTTCAAAATATAAAAAATTAAACTCAAAAGAGTCTTGCAAGGGGTGTCTCGTCAATATAAAAATTAGTATAATAATGGAAAAATATTCTGTTTTCACCCTGAACTATACACGAAATTGTTGAGACACACCTTGAACTATACACGAATTGTTGAGACACACCCGAAATTGTTAAAACCGTATTTTTGGAAACCTTAGTGCCTATGTGACACATGCGTGGCACATCAGTGAATCAACACACTGAAGGTCCACGTAGGCACACGTATGTGCCACGTAGGCACTAAAGTTGCCAAAAATACGGTTTTAATTAGTCCAGAGGGGTAATAGGACCCTTCTAAAGTTCGAGTATGTCTCATTTCACGAAGATTAAGGGGTCAAAATATAAAAGAGTAAATTCATAAGAGCCTTGCACGGGTTGTCATGTCAATATAAAAATTAGTATACTAATAGTCGAGTCAGAATTTTTATGAAGATCGAGGTGTCAAAATATAAAAGAGTAAACTTAAAAGAGCTTGCAAGGGGTGTCATGTCAATATAAAAATTAGTATAATAATAGTCGAGTCAAAATTTTCACGAAGATCGAGGTGTTAAAATATAAAATAGTAAACTCAGAAGAGCCTTGCAAGGGGTGTCATGTCAATATAAAAATTAGTATAATAATAGTGGAGTAAGAATTTTTGCGAAGATCGAGGTATCAAAATATAAAAAGAACTGTACCAAATTGTTGAAGGTTAAATGCGTATCTCCTGGTTGTGGCTAGTTGTTTTGGGCAAGGAAGTACGAAATCACAGACAGATTTCACATATACAAGTATGTTGGGGTGCACACGTGTAGTGTTGAACACGCCACCCATAAGCACAAGAAAATGTCATCCGAATTGATTGCTTCACTATGCGTAAATCATTTTCGGGATAGTAAGGGTCCAAGCATAATTGAAATTCAAAGGATTGTGTTCAAGGAGTTGCATTGCCACGCAAGCTACTGGATGTGTTGGAAAGGAAGCGTAATTGCGAAGAACATCATTCACGGGACAATGGAGCACGGATACACTTGCTTGTCGATTTTTTCCCATATGGCGGAGTTGTTGAATCCAGGGTCTTCCTACTCTATCATGGTAAACCAGATTGATGGATCGTTCGTTTACTACTTCTTAGCATTTAGAGCTTGCATACGGGGATATGCCCATATGAGAAAGGTAATTACCGTCGATGGCACACATTTGTATGGAAAGTACTGCATAGGACACCAAAAATCACATCTTTTCAATTGTCTTTTGTGTCGTCGATAAAGAGAACGATGCTTCTTGGACCTTCTTCTTCCAGAAGTTGAAGTCTATCGTAGAAGATGAACCATATCTATGTGTCATCTCCGACAGGCACATTAGCATCGCCAATGCCTTCTGCCGGGTATACAGTTGTGCACATCACGGACTTTGCACGAGGCACCTCGCTGAAAAACTCCATGTAAATCAACACTGTGGAGAACATCTTTACCTATTCTACGCCGCGGAAAAGGCATATTCCTTTGATAAGTTTAGCGAGAATTTTGAGGAATTAAAGTATAATTGCCCCGAGGCAGCTCATGTCCTTGAAAATGTGCTTGGTTTTGAAAAATTGAGTAGAGCACACTTCCCGAACAATAGGTATGATGTGATGACCACAAACATCGCTGAGTCGCTCAACTCGGTTTTGATGGATGAACGGGAGTATCCCGTGTCATACATATTCAATTCAATTGCTAAAAAATTTTGTAAAAAGTTTAGGGAGAGGTATGCCTATGTCGATGGTAAAGAGAACATATTTATTCCTTGCGCAAAAAAGATCCCAAGGGATAAAAAGAGTGTGAGCGATTCCTTGTATGTGACTAATCCAAACGGGGTTCTCGATCAGTACACGGTCTTCGACAATGGTGTTACTGCCAAGGTCAATCTCTTGGAGAGGAGTTGTTCTTGTCTAAAATTTGACTTGGTGAAAATGTCGTGCGAACATGCGATGGCAGCTTTGCGAGCAAAGTATGGTGATGGTGTAGGTTATGAAAATTCTATCTACGAGTACTCTTCACCAATTTATAAACCTGCAAGTTACCTCCTCGCATACTCGGAAGCAATTGACGTTGTCCCTCCAGAGGCCGAATGGAATGTACCACAGGAATTGCTAGACACTAAAATTTCTCCGGCCCCTACGATCCCTAACTCGGAAGGAAGTAAGTCAAACGCACTAAGGGCGTCAGTGAGACGTTCAAGTCCAAAAGGAGGAATAGGTGTTCAATATGCAAGAAATCTGGGCACAAAAGAACCACGTGTAGTATGGACAACAAATCATAGATAGACTTTATTTTGCTTCAGTTGTAAATTTTCTGTTTTGGGGTATAAATGTGCATTTCAGTAGAATTTAATGTTCAATTGTTATCGACTTAAAGCTTTGTCTACGATAGACTACATACATTCTATGGTATATCTTTAACTCAGTCTATTAAATAATATATATTTGTTATATGATTATTCATCCAACACGGTATGTAGGTATTTATACCGCCATATCTTTCTAATAGATACATTGAATCATTATTTCCTGTTCTCAATTAATTAAAAGCTGCAAACACGTCTGTTCTCAAGAAAAACCGCTACTATACGCAAACCAAACATTTTTTATTCCTACAAGCATTGACTGACCATTGGTTGGTTATATAAAAAGACTTCATCTATAGGTATATAAGTACAGGCCCTATTTCTATGTAACCCTTCACTTGTCCCTAAACCCAAAACATCAGCATCAGAAATCATGCCTGGTCGCAGAATTGCCCTTCTCCCAATCAGATGTGTTCCCCCTCGTCACTACGATTTGCTTCTAATTTAAAATGATTTTGACCAGCTATTCTACGGCCTGGCAGAAGACCTCCGTTACTTGGAGCGTGAACTCCGACGAATTGCTCGTTTCCTCCGAGCAATTATGGAGCGTTTGGGAATGGACGGTAATGACTACATCAACCCCCCCCCCCCCCATCATCCCCATAATTTACTTTACTAATTTTTTTGTTTATGTTGTTAAGTTTTTGTTGATTTTTTCATTGTTGAAGAAGCTTTCTTAGTAGGACTTTATTAGAAGAAAGTTTCTTCCATTTTCCCCCTTTTGCTGTAAATTTTATCAAGTAATGTAATGAACAAGTTTAATGTAAGTTTCAGTTTCACTTTAATGAACAATTTCAGTTTGAACATTATGTTTACCACATTTTTTATGATTCGTTTTTCTTTATTGTGGCGGTTATTCTTCTGTACAAACACGAATTTCAAATATGTATGTCTCGTTCAATTAACAGTACAGTAGTTTGACTTTATTAATTTCAAGTTTTTGTAAAAAGTGATATATAGTCTATCATGAATCATATACTCCGTAATTCATCGACCTTATATGGTAGTCGATCGTAGATAATGTGAGTCGATGAGTCACTGGTTAAATTAAAATGGACAATTACATATTTTGGGACTGGTGGAACCAAATAATTAAATAAGAAATGATTTAAACAGGCAATAACATATTTTGGGACTGGTGGAACAAAATAATTAAATTAAAAATGATTTAAACAGACAATAACATATTTTAGGACTGATGGAACAAAATAATTAAAATAAAAATGATTTAAACAGACAATTACATAGTTTGGGGCTGGTGGAATAAAATAATTAAATTAAAAATAATTTAAATAGATAATAAAATATTTTAGGGTCGGTGGAACAAAATAATTAAAATAAATAGATAATGTTGTTGGTCCATCGATTAGTCTGGTCTATAGAATGGTGGTGACACTTAATAGACCGTAGTAGATCATGACTTATGTCAGCCATCGATTAGACTGGTCGACCGTAGACTTTCACCTTTAGAGGTGCATCGATTGATATAATAAGTATGCGTAGACCATGTTGATCGATGTGCACTGCCATAGACCGTCACTTGGATGTAGTTAAAAAAATAAATAAATAAATTAAAAATAAATGTAGTGTTGATTTCTACACATGTGAGTGAGTGTAAACAATACACACAATCATATTAGAGCTTGTACAAAGTGAATTAAGGAGTGTGTGGA
>NW_025843705.1:0-1358 GCF_002878395.1 Capsicum annuum | reverse complement strand
GAATAGAATGATAGGGAAAAGAAACTCCCAATATGAATATAAGTAGTGGGGCCTTATTAGTTTAAGTAGGGAAATATCCAAATTGCCCTCACTTAAACTCTCAAAAATCTTATCAGGTCGGTAGGACTATCCATACCAGTCATACCCTCTAATACTCATGGTACCCACCACTCGTACCCAAGGCCATTTCCTTTGGACCCAACACTGTAAAGAGTAAGACTCACCCAAAACCATGTTGTATCCAAGTATCCAACTAGTATCCATTATTCGTACCCCTGGCAGAATAGAATCCTAAGAGAATTGAACTTTGACCACCATACAAGTCCATGATACGACTCATACCCTGGCTTACGGATCATGGTGAGCCACTCGTACTCAGATGGATCTTATTTTACAATTTCTAAGATAAATTAAAGTAACTAAACAACCCTTATGCACCGATACGACTCATATAACCTGATTCATACCAATTCTAGAACCCAAATCCAACCCACCAACCAATATTAGTCAGCATACGACTAATCCATACCCCTAATATCCCATTGTCTGAGTCATTCACCCTAGTTGAATCCTATCCAAAGACCAAAAATCAATGAAATTTTCTAAGGGATAGAAACCCAGGGTTTTATAGTCTCCCCCACTAGGAATATTCGTCCCTGAATAATAGACAAGGTAAGGTAACCATAAACACGATTCATTTGCATTAAAAATATCAATCCAACCTTTAACAACATTAGGAAACATAAATGCAAGGATATAAATAATTCTTTTAACAAACTCAAAAAATAAAGATGTGTTTAAGAACACATAGCTTCCAAAAGAATCCCAGAAGCAGAAAACCGATGCGACTACTTGAAGTTTATGTCCTTATCTGCTTCCTATGTAGCCTCTTCCACCTTATGGTTCCACCATAGAACCTTAAATCAGGCCACATCCTTGGTCCGCATTTGATGAACCTACTGATATAGTACCTTAACTGGGACCTGTTCATAAGATAGAGAATCAATGATACCTAAGCCCTCCGAAGGAACCACCAAAGAAGGATCACCGAGACACTTCCTCAACATAAAAATATGAAATACCTATTTAATGGAGCTCAAACTAGAAGGCAACACCAATTCTTAAGCCATATTACTAACTCTCTCCAAAATTGGATAAGAACCAACAAACTGGGGACTGAGCTTCCCCTTAGTACAAAACTGCATCACTCCCTTCATGGGAAATATCTTTAGGAACACCTTATCTCTAACCTCAAACTCCAAATCTATATGCATTACATCCGTATAAGACTTTTAGAGACTTTGGGCAGCCTTAAGCATATCCCGAATTACCTTCACCTTCTCCGTTGGCTGATAAAC
>NW_025843704.1:1978-4092 GCF_002878395.1 Capsicum annuum | reverse complement strand
CCATGCTGTATGGAGTGAAGTGTTGGCCAGTCAAGAACTCCTATATCCAAAAATTGAAGGTGGCGGAAATGAGAATGTAGCATTGGATGTGTGGACTTACTAGAGGGGACAAAGTTAGGAATGAGATTATTCGGGAGAATAAGGGAATGGTTTCGATGGAGGATAAGATGTAGGAAGAAAGGCTGAGATGATTTGGGCATGTGACGAGGAGGGGCACGGATACCCTAGTCTGTAGGTATGAGAGGTTATCTTTGGATGGCTTTAGGGGGAGTAGAGGTAGGCCAAAAAATACTAGAGGGATGTGATTAGACATGACATGGAGCAGCTATAGCTTACTGAGGACATAACCCTAGATAGGAAGGTGTGAAGGTCGTGGATAAGGGTAGAAGGCTAGTGTGAGTGTGTGGGTTGTAGCAAGTAGTTAGGAGAGCTCTTGTGTAGCCAGGTTACTAATCCTAGAATTGGCTCCATAGGTAGGAGCCTCTAGTCAGGAGAATTTGGGTGTGGTGGGTGCCTTTGATATGTAAGTGTATGTTACTACTAGGTGGGTGTCCTACTTCTTATTTTTATTTCGTATTGTGCTTATTTCTCTTATTTGTATTTCTCCGATTTTTATTTTTATTATTTCTTATTCCTTATTTCTGTTATGACATCCATCCCGCTTCATGTTTCATTACGACCTTCTTTATTATTCTTTATCTTGAGTCAGGGGTCTATCGAAAACAATTTCTCAACTTCTTTGGAGGTAGCGGTATGGACTGCGTACATTTTACCCTCCCCATACCCCACTTTGTGAAAATACACGAGGTTTGTTATTATTGTTGTTATTGTTGTTGTTGTTGTCGTCGTCGTCTATGTAAGCTATTTCATTAGATGTGTCACCTCTCATCAATACATATTTCAGCTTCTTTTTTTTTTAAAAAAAAAAAGTCAACTCAATGCACTAAGCTATTTCATTAGCTATGTTACCTCTCGTCATACATATTTCATCTTTAAAAAAAAAAAAAAGAGTCAACTCGATGCGCTAAGTTTTCGTTATGTACGGAATTTGAAAAGTGTCGGTAATGATATATTATACGCAGATTTATCCTACAATTCTATAAGAGATTATTTCCACAACTCAAACTCGTGACCTTCTGATTATATGGTAATAACTTTACCGGCTATGCTAATGTTCTAGATCTACTCCAAACGTATAAATATTTTGATCTTATACGCACGAAGTAATTTTTTCTTCCACTCCTTAAATTCGACCATAAATATAAATATAGATAATTCTATCTATCATAACTCAAGCAAATTAAAAAGGAAAACACTTAATTTTTCTCTGCTAGGATCTGAATACTAATCTAAATTTTTAAATCATTTTACTAACCGTTATTGAAAACAAGTAGACAATTAATTCGACCTCGACATCTGTCTTGAAATTTTCTTATAATTGAAACATTTGTACGTGTTTCAGAATTTAATTACTTTAATACTGCAATATTACCGTTAGTAAATTTTTCTTAGTATACTAGAGTAGCATGGCCCGTGTCAGCACGGGCCCAACATTAAGATATTTATTTATCTTTTCAATCTTCATATATTTAAATAAAATTTTTAATAAAAAGATTGCATATATTTTTTAGGATTCTTCCGAAATCTAGTATCAATTCAACATATGTTATTTTAATATGTATTTAGATAATTTAAGTTGTTAACTATTATAATTTATGATATTTTTTATGAAATTTTCAAATTAATATACGTTACTTTTCTTATCCAAATTTTTGTGGCATTGATAGTCAATTATATTTTAGAAATAATTTAAGTTTTTAATTATTGTGATTTATAATACTTTTCTTCTATTCCAATTTTAGTGACACTAATATAATTTTAAGAGTCGACCAAATATTTATATCTTTTAAATTTTTTAAGTTGTTAATTATTGTGATTTCTAGTATTTTTATGTAATTTTTTTGAAATATATAACATATTAAATTATTTTTAGATATTTTAAATTGTTAACTATTGTAATTTATAATACTTTTTATGTAATTTTTGAATAATATATGCTACTCTCCATGTCCAGAATTTTGTGTCGACAACAACCAATTATATTTTTTAAATAA
>NW_025843704.1:0-1878 GCF_002878395.1 Capsicum annuum | reverse complement strand
TTTTAAGTTGTTAATTATTGTGATTTCTAGTATTTTTATGTAATTTTTTTGAAATATATAACATATTAAATTATTTTTAGATATTTTAAATTGTTAACTATTGTAATTTATAATACTTTTTATGTAATTTTTGAATAATATATGCTACTCTCCTTGTCCAGAGTTTTGTATAGAAGATAGTCAATTATACTTTTTAAAATAATTTAAATTTTTGATCATTGTGATTTATAATATTTTTTCTATTTCAACTTATTTGGCACAATGCTTAAATGACCATAATAATTAATTAGGGGATATAGTAAAATGTAATTTTTATTATTTATTATTTTTATTATGTGTATGTGTTGATTGAAGAAGAATTTGGAAACATTTAGAAATGTGTCAAATGTTACAAATGTTAATAATCCATTTGGTGCTTCTTGATTTCTCTACATTTATCTCTTGTGTGTTTTACTCTTTTGCCCTTTGAGTACATATAGTAATTTTTATTTTTTTAAAAAATATCATGAAAATTTTTATTCATGGTATATATATATATATAGTAAAATCATGGATTCAATATTATTAATTTTTCAATATATAAGTGACTTATAATAATTAATTGCAGGTGATATATTAAAATAACGATTGAAGCAGCAGAAATCAGTCAATTTTTTTTAAAAAAATTGTTAATTATTGTTATTTATAGTACTTTTTATTTCATTTTCAAATAATATATGTTGTTTTATATCCTTTTCTGTCCCATCCCAATTTATGTGGCACTAATATAATTTTCAAATATTTTATGTTGACATATCATTTTGTTATTCTTATTTTTCTAATACATAAATCACTTATAATAAGGAGTGATATAGTAAAATCATCATTCAAAAAATGAAAATTTAATTTAAAACATTAAGAGTTAATTTCACATTTTATGTCTATTTTATTTTTTATTAAATATTATTTATTTTCTTAATACCTAGATGACTCATAATAATTAATTAAGAGTGATTGATTATGTTATTATTATAAAAGTTAATATAATTTTATCATATCCAACAGTAATCATCGATAATTCACCGAAATAGTATATTAATTAAATATGAATGCTATATTTGCATATGCAAAATATGATATTATTAAACATTATTGGATAGTACATTATATTTATCTTTCACAATAATAAAATTTTACTATATATTTTTCTTTATTTCTTTTTAACTTGATACATATTGACCCAACACAAATTCTAAGAAAATATTCATTAGAAATTTATTTTATTAAATTAAATTGATTAATTTTGTACTTTAAAAATTTAAAGTTAAGTTTAAATTTTAGTATTTCTATATAATAAAAAAATAATTTTAAAATTTAAATTTACTAAAATAAATAAATAAATATAAAGATTAATTTTCTATAAAAAAATCAATTAAAATAATTAAATTGATTTATTTAAATATTTAGTTGCAATTAATTAAGATAATTTTTTATTTTGTCATGATTTATGGTGCACCGATAAAATTTTGAGAGTTGAATAGAACTTTTATCTATTTTAAAAAAAGTTTTTTAACTTGTTAATTATTGTGATTTATAATAATTTTTATGTAATTATCAAATAATATATTTACTCCTAGCGTCCTAATTTATGTGGCTTCGATACAATTTTGAGAATCAACTAAAAATTTTATATATTTTTTAAAAATTTTAAATTATTAATTATTATGATTTGCAGTACTTTTTCTTTTATCTCAATTTATGTGGCATTGCTAAAATAACGAGAGTCAATACAATTTTTGTATATCTTTTAAATATTTTAAGTTGTTAATTATTGTGATTCATGCTAACAAATTAGTTTTGAACATGATAGCCAATTAAATAAATAAAAAAAATTTACTT
>NW_025843703.1:0-1100 GCF_002878395.1 Capsicum annuum | reverse complement strand
TACACTTTTACTATTTAATTATATTCTCAACAGTTACTTAATATGCTATTTTGGCATTGAACAAATGAACTTTACGTGGCATTGCAAACTGAAGAAAGACACAAAAGTTTTCCTTCAAACAGTTCAAGAAAGAATCTTTTGTCCTTTTGAAACAAAGAAATAAAGTCACATTTTATGGCTTGTTTTGTCCCTACAGTTTAACTAAGAGCACTTTGAGTGGAGGTTTTTCTATTATTAAGGATGTCCAATTTTGGAAAAGTACTACTCCTTTCATTTAAAAAAGAATGGTAGACGAAACAACATATTAATTTTATACATTATATTAACTCCTAAGTAGCAACAAAACTTGGAATTACTTATGTAGGATTCCTACATATATCGTTGCTAAGCTAGCTAACAAATGACCCTTTAATACATTCTTTATTTGTTCATTGAGAAGATAGAGACCAATGCAAGCATAATTCAATTTATGTGTATAATATGTTCAGAACCAAGGTGCAGAATAAATACTTTACATAAATACAAAACTTACTAAATGAGTTGACCCAATTGATATAAACGGCTTGATTTACTCAGCTCCTGATTCATCAATTGATGACTATCGTATTTTTTCATGAGATCTGGCAGGTAGGTTTTTTCTATAACCAGATTTTTTTTATAAAAAAAATATGTACCACTAATGCCTCTGCAGCAACAAAATCTTCTGAAGCATCCAATGAAAGTTAAGAGACTCTCTTCTCGGCTATAGCTTTTGGTGAATCTCTTGCTGAAATTGATGAAAATTATTCACCATCATTTCGACCTATTTTGTCATTTTTCTCATTTTCAGTTCGCTTTATTAAAGTCATTATTGGATCTTTCCCTAGCAATTTAAGTTGTTGATCTAAGAATAGAGCAACTTTTTTAGGTGCAGCTTGCGGTGGAAGCTCACAAGTGGCGGCATTTGCAGGAAACTTCGAAGATCCAATTAAGGATGGACCAACTTCCTTCAAAATAAACAA
This sequence comes from Capsicum annuum, assembly GCF_002878395.1. Taxonomy (NCBI): domain Eukaryota; kingdom Viridiplantae; phylum Streptophyta; class Magnoliopsida; order Solanales; family Solanaceae; genus Capsicum; species Capsicum annuum. Next base: position 99 of record NW_025843703.1, on the reverse strand, counting down.
GATTCAAGATGGATCATTTTGACTGAACCTTTTTCCCTATCTATGTGCAACGAATATGTTGATAATAGTAGGTATCATAATCTAGGTCGAACTGTTAGG
>NW_025843702.1:0-5514 GCF_002878395.1 Capsicum annuum | reverse complement strand
CTGGGTCAGATGAATCCCTTATCTAAGAGATCTTTCAACTGATCTTTCAGTTCCTTGAGTTCTGCTGGTGCCATTCTGTTTGGCAAAATAAAAATAGGTTGAATATCTGAAAGAAGGTCTATGCGAATTCTATTTTCCTTTGAGGAGAAATGCCTGGAAGATCTTTGGGAAAGACTTCTGAGTATTCATTAACAACAGGGACTATTTTGAGGATGGGAGATTTAGAACTAGAATCTTTAACATGCACGAGATGAAATACACACCCCTTAGAAATAATTTTCCTTGCCCGAAGGTAGGAAATAAGTTGACCCCTGAATGCTAAAATGCTACCCTTCCACTCTAGGATGGGCTCATTCAGGAACTAAAATGGAACTATCCTGTTTCTGCAGTCTACTGTGGCATAGTAGGAATGAATCTAATCCATGATGAGAATGACATCAAAATCAGTCATCTCTAACTCCACTAAATCTACTGACATTAATTTCTAAGATATCATAACCGGATAGATCCTGTATACCCGTTGAGCTATGATGGTTTTACCCACTGGGGTAGAGACTCAGAAGGGCTCTGCTAGGACTTCGGGACTGATTCTGAAATTGCCTGCTATGTATAGAGTAACAAAAGACAAAGATGCACATGGGTCTAGCAAAGCATAAAAATGAACATGGAAAATATGTAACGTAACAGTAAAGATATAAGGAGAATTTTCCTAATCCTACCGGGACTGAAGAGCATAGAGTCTGTTTAGGCGTTGCCCATTGCTAGTAATGGAAATGGCACCCTACTAGTTCGGGCGACTGGATTGAGCTGTAGAATGATTTTGCAAACCATGAAGACTTGACTGCAGACACTCCCTAATCCTATGGCCTGGCTTGCCACAACCAAAATAGACATCACTACCGGCTCTGCAAATACCCTTATGGTAGGCTCTGCAAACTTCCACTATTTGTACCAATCATAAGCAACATCCAATAACTGGTAGGCAGCTAACTTACCAATCTTAATAGAAGTAACACCCATGATGTCAATGACCTTCTGGACGGTCCTCATTAGAGTTAGACCCATCGAAAGATGGAGGGTTCATCTGGGTGAAGTCCCGAACCCTAGCTACTTTGGGAGTGGCCACTGCATTGGCTGGAATAACTGGTGGCAGTTTATTCTGTGCAGCCATGGACTGAGCAAGTGTGGTAAATACGGCTCTAAACTCTGGATGGGAAACATGTTCGCCCAAAGGATCTTCAGGATGAGGAGCTGGCTTGTTTCTTCTTTTTGGGGCCATGGTTTGGAATAAGAGATGAATGGATTAGACTGAGAGTTTAACTTGTGATTATGCTCACTAGCATGACATGAATAGTCAAAAAAGGGGACTATTCCTAAAATATCTTATAGCCCCCCGCACATAAATGTGGCGTGCAACACACCCACGTACAATACTCTACTAGATTCGGCTTTCAGACTTCCTAGGACTCTATTGAACCTTAGGCTCTGATACTATGTTTGTAACACCCTGAATCGCTAAACCGAAATGCTACACGGTGCCCATGACCCCAAGGGACCACAAGATAACCGATGACTGATATATTTACCTGTATACTGCAAATCATGATATAATAATGCATAATACATGGAACTGTAAGGCCATAAGGTTCAACTGAATACAATTATATGGGTGAAAATACCCAAAACAACTCAATCTGAACGTAAATTTGAAAGTAGATCTAAAAGCCTCTAAACTGTCTGAATAAGGAGTTGAAGGAACATATCTACAACTAACTCCAAAAAATTGAATTGAAGAAATAAATAAATTTATCAAATCATATTGTCCTCGAATCAAGGAGGACTGACTGTGTCTCTACTATTGGAACACTACTGCTACTGCTAGGCTGTAGCTCGTGTCTAGGAACCTATGGTGTAACATGAAAAGAAAGCACCATAGCACAAATGCGTCAGTACAAATGGAGTACTAGTATACGAGGAAGGTAGGGTGAACATAAAGGGTTTCATGCATGAACAACACTAACTGACTAATATGAACGTGGGAGTGCAAACACATATATATAGAAACTAGAACCGTGAATATATGATAGCATGAATTGTAAGATAATACATGGTTTACTGATAACTATCCTGACTGATACTGAAACTGATAACATAGATGACTGTATCTGACAGTCCTATAAATACTGAAATCTGAAGAACTATTTGAGTTCTTTTACTGAGACTGATACTAAAACTATTGGAAGTAGTTATCTAATCGAAATACCCCAAATATGCTATAATAGATAAGATGAGGTCCAATCTCTGCCACAACTAGAGGGGTGTCAATACCGCGCCATGAGTAAGGACAGCTGTGAGAACCTTATACTGGCAGGTACTCAATGAGAACGGTGGGAACCCTAAACTGATGGGTTAAGCCACCTCATCAACCCTAATATGATAGGTTTAGATGTCTCAACCTATGCTGGATACGTAGTTCTGGAACACAAGGATGAATACTAAAAATCACACCCTGAACTGGCAGGTGATTTCCCATTCTTGGGTTCACTCGGTGCTAACTTCTACTCCCCTCTGAAGGACACTGAACTGAATAGCTAAGCTAAACTGAATAACTGAACTGAATTGATTAGCTGAACTGATACTGATTAACTGGACAGATACTAGTGGTATTGTTTAGCAGAGCTAAACTAAGTTTACTGGATTCTAATGACTGAATAAATGTACTGAGTTCTGAGGACTGGTTGAGAGTACTGAAGTTACTGAGATTGACTGTGAATACTGCGGTTGCTGAGGTTAATGAGCACTGACATTACTAAGATACTAGACTACTGATATTACTGAGATTTTTGAGTTTTCCTTAGTCACATCACTGACTGAAGTCTATGAAATCATAGCTTGAGTTTGGATATCATGAACATGACATGGATCTAGGCACACAGCTACTATTTCCGAGTACAAGTACCCCCAGGACCCGATGGAAGGAAACTGACACACATGACTGACTTGATCATAAGAGTAGAGTCCATAATATATAATACCATAAGTAGGGATCTCATACTAAGCATGGTTATCAACAATGTATTCCATGGAAAGGATTTCATATCACATGGAAGTACTTGAACAATCTTAATATCATGTTCATTGCATAATCATATTGGAAACACATAGTAATAGCATGGAAGTTCATGTGGATTGCATGGTTATCATACATCTTGTTCATAAGTAGGATTTACAAGTAAACATTGCATAATCTCATAAGAATAGTTCATGAAAATTCCAACAACATTCACAAGGCATATTAACAACATAGAAGTCATTCGAACGCAAGGGCATATCGTGAATCCTTCACTTAGTCACAATTTGGCTTTATTGCATGATTTCTAGTTCGTTAGGCATTTTATCAAACACCTTACATGTACATCTTAAGCATAGGTGAATTCATCAAATTATACATCATGAAAAACCAAATTTACATATTTCCAACTGATATGATATCATGAATTCATAAAAACGTATAAAGATTCCATCTTGGGAATCACCCAATATCAACAACATGACCATCAATACCCAACAATTTAGAAATCATAGTTTATAATGAAAAAGAGGAAAACAATCAACCATCAACATGGGTATGATCATATCACCATAATCAACCAAGATTTTGTAGTTTAAAGATCGATTCTTGAACTCTATGAACAAATTGAATCCGTAGATGAACACTATGCAAACCTTAGAAGGAAGATTCTTGATAATTGACGATGGAATTTCCTTAAAATAGGATCTTCAAGCTTAACTATGCAACCCTAGTTATTTTTCTCCTTTAGTGCTCTTGGATGATGAGCTTTGAGATGAAAAATAGGGCTGTAATAGGTTTAAAAGCTATATATTTCATAGGGTTAAGTTTAGAGACGTGTAAGGAGAATTTAAAGACTTAATTACCTTTAAAATAACACAAGAGAGATTGTTTTTGACACCTAGAAATGGCTTAGGCGGCGCCCAAGTGATCGCCTATGCCTGGGTTGGGCGGCGCCTAACCAATTGCCTATGCTTACTATCTCTCACAAAAATGGGCATAACTTTTTGCTCGGGTATTGGATTAAGGAGAAATTGGTATCGTTGGAAAGTTAATTTGATTCTATACAGTTTGCTAGGTCCAAATCAGCCAAAATACCATATTAACATCGTGTTATACTAATTCAAACATGACCCTTGGAAAATTGAACACTAAACTTGATGGATTCAAAAACTCTTAGCTTGCATTACCTTAAGTGACTCATATGAACATGCATAATGCATCGTAAGCTATCTTATCACTAGGATATTCATTGTAAGTCATGTAATCAAGTATGAATCATAGGATTAGAAACATGCGGGGTATTACAATATCTCCCCCTTGGGAACATTCATCCTTGAATGAGAATTTACTGAGAAGGGATACAAGACAATAGAACTTGAACTGAACATGAAGAACTGAAACTTTGATCCATGAATGACTTACTAAACATGCTGAACTCGTGCATATCTGATCCATGGACAACTGATAAATTAATGCATGACTGAGTATGAAATGGTTAATAGGTACCAATTTTATACTGGAAACATGAACATGAAACTTAATATGCTTAAGGAGAACTGTTACCTTGAGCTTGATCTAAATTGGCGCAGAAGAGGTGAGGATACTTGGTACGCATATTTGTTTTTGCTTCCCAAGTAGCCCTCTCATGATACTTATTTCGCCATAGAATCTTCACTAGAGGAACTTCTTTGTTCCTCAATCTACGAGTCTGATAATCTAAGATTTCGACTGGAATCTCTTCATAATAGAGGCTGTTCTGAATGTTGATGCTCTAAATAGGGACAACAGCTGCTTGGTCACCTATGCACTTCTTTAGCAAAGAGACATGGAAGACTGGATAGACTGAGGCTAGATCTGAAGGCAACTAAAGCTCATAAGCTACCTTGCCGAAGTGACAAAGAATTCTAGGAAAACCCATCACGAAGTCCATGTTAACTGCTACCCACTTCCAAGTAGGAATGGTGAACTCTTGCATGGAACCACTAAGTTTTTGATGCTCTATCCTAACTTGCTGACATGTAGAGCACTTAGCCACAAACTCCACAACATCACTCTTCATCCCACTCCACCAATAAATCTCCCGTATGTCGCGGTACACATTAGTGGCCCTTAGATGAATAGAGTATCGCGCACCATGCGCTTCTGCAAGAATTCATTGCCTCAATTCATCTACACCTAGAACACATAGATGACCCTGACAACGAAGAACGCTATCTCCCCCTTGGGAGAAAGCCTCAACTTTCTAATTCTGAACTGGCTCTTTGAGCTTGACAAGGTTAGGATCCCTGTCTTGTTTCTCTTTCACCTCGGAAACTAGAGATGACTCTGACTACTATGAACACATACACCACCCTCTGAAGAATCAACTAAGAGAATGCCTTGTCTAGCAAGCTAATGGATCTCCTGAGCCATTTTTTTCTTACTATCCTTCACGTGAGAAA
>NW_025843701.1:0-24012 GCF_002878395.1 Capsicum annuum | reverse complement strand
CGGTCCATAGGTCCTACTTGCGGTCCATATGTTGATTGAATAAGTGTCGGGAATCATATTTTCAGCTATTCTTTAATTCTCTAACATTCTTTGATCACGAACAAGTCAGAAAGTGTCCTGAACATCTATAATGGCTCCAAAAAGTAGCTAAAACACCTTTTTCATCTTTTTCATGAACTTAGCATCCAAAACACGATTTCCTGCAAAACATACCCAAATGCATCATATCTAACAAAATAACCTCAGAAACTTGTATATATTCTTCGTTTTAAGCATCGAAAGTTCTATATGTTTATAGCACATGATTCACCCAAATTACACCTTTCTTATGAGAGAGTAAGCAGTCGTTGTCAAATATATAACCCAACTAGGTTGGGATCGAATCCAAACAAGAATACTGTGTTCTCTGAGTATTGGGGTTGTTACTAGACTGTTGATCGAAGGTTCCGAATTAAAGAGGGGTTTTGGTTTGTAAATGCTATCTTGTTATTTGTAAAAGTAAATGTTCCAAACAAAGATAGTTATTGTAATTAGTAATTCAATAAGATTAAACAAACTAGAGGTATGGTTGCAAATATGTTCAAGCAGCTAAGGTTGTAAAATATTTTGAATTTCCAATTAATCACTTCAATTGCAAGAGTTATTGAATTCTCGAATAATGCTTTAAATACTATAATTAAATAATCAGGAACAACAATGATATGAAAGAAAGTATATCTATTACTACAAAACTGATCTTTATAAGACAGTAAGTGCATTAAAGTAAATAACCCTATGTGGGCATCCATAAGATCGGAGGGTGTAACCAAGAGAAGAAAAAACTGGAATTATTCTAAATAATTGTATCTCAAAACCATAATCAAAACTCCTTCCATACCAAAATCACCAAACTCAAACTAGTTTCATAACCATCATAAATAATCTCTTAATTTTGGACTTAAACAAAAACCCATATATTTATTTCCTAGACTTGAATCAGAACTCAATAACATAAATCGACAGACTAAAATAAAAAATATTAAAATCTCTCAAGTACTAATCTAACATAAATCATCATATATCTAAACCTTCTAAAGCCCCAAATTATAAGTGTAGATCTATAGCGTAACATGTCTATAGAATCTAAAGTAAGCTAATATTCGTCTTAGCCTAAGGTGGGCCAGAGGAAAATTCAACCCCAAAATAGGCTAAGATATCTAAATTTTTTATTAGATATTAAATAAACCACATTTTACTCCTACATAAGAAACTCTACCCAATGAGTGAATAACTAAGTTAATTATGCCTAAATTACGGTTTGTTAATTGGCAAAGAGATCCAAATTACACATTAATATACTCTCAAGTCCTAGTTCCCAAACCATATCTTGAATATTATCATAAATATACTATGAAGTAACTCAATCTATGAGAAAGGTAAGCCTACACTACCTAGACGCCGAAGAAAGCCTAGTGAAATCTAATAAATTATTGATTTCCCTTTTTGAGAAGCTTTTGCATGATGCCATGATATCAAAATGATAATATACTCATCAATATAAGAACAATGATACCCATATTGCATTTTTATACATTGGGTCAAAAATCACGTAAAAATTCCATATAGGACCCGCTTGCAAAATTGTACTTTTGCAATCGTCAACATATCCCTCTACATTCAAGGAATATTTATCCTCATGAATAAGTAAATTTTAAACTCAAACTATGCTAAAATCAACCCACTAATAACTTAGTGTGTTTGGGAAATAATAGAGAAATTAACGATGGATTTAATGGAACTAACCAAGAAATAAAAGAAAAAACAAATAATCTGAACTCACAGACACCCCAAAATCACCTAAAAATATTTCTTCCAATATTCCACAGTCTTTATGATTTTCACTCATGAGACTTGTGTGAAAATGGAAGAAAAATCGAACAAATGAGGCATTTAATGCCACCTAGGTGCCACTTAAGAAAATATCGAGCCACATAAGTTGTCACCATTAAAGCATCCAAGTGCCCCTAAATTTCAATGTAAGTTCATATCGGCAAAAAAGTGGGTCCTACACCCATGGGCCAGTTTTATATATTTCCAGACAATAGCTCAAATTGAGTCTTGATGCCTTAGGAGCCAAGCCAAAAGTCCCCTAGCCTAAAATCGATGTTCTAGAATTAATAAAATTGTTAGAATTGTCATACTAGGTCATTTGATTGGTTTTTTTCCCAGTAGCTAATTCAGAGTAGTGAAGAGTTCAAAATAGAGAATTGGCTCTAAAAAACAAATGAACTGCTTGTAAAAGAACTATCAGCTCCAACAAGTCATAAATGACTTGGCACAGGTATATGAAAACTCTAAATGGTGAAAATTAGTTAAAATTCAGAAAATGACCTAAAGGGTTATTGCAATATTAATGTGCCATAGTTTCATGGCATTTTGATGCTTAAAACAAGGAAATTATGTAAGTACTTATGTCTTTTCATTAGATGTGTTGTGTTTTTCTGTAGGTTTTACAGAAAAATAGGGTTTAAAATAGAAGTGGAGAAAAATATAATGAAGTATAGCAGAAGGCTATGGCGAGACCCACCTAAGAGCCATAGATAGTATCCGCGGGCTCGTAGGTTGGGTCTGTGGGTTGCATTAATGAGATTTTGAATGGTGTTAATTTCTTTTGATTCTTACAAAGGCCACCTACGGCAAATACCTGGTACCTACGATCTCTAGGTACCCCTCGTATGTATGTAACTTAAAATATGAAGGATGCTCTACGTCCTACAAATGCACCTAGGGGATGTGGGTACTACCTACGGCCCGTAAGTAGGGTTGTAGGTAGGTGCCGACCTCATTTTCCTAATTTGTTTTGGATAGAATTTTTAGATTTTCTGATGTAACTATAAATAGCCATTGATGTTTTATTATTAGTTTATGCACTTCACAAACTTACAATATTACATTGTGTTCTAAGATACACTTTTGATTTTTGAATTCTTGTTCTTGGTATTTAGGGTTTGATATAAAGTTGAGATTTTAGTTTTCATTCTTAATTATTTTTAGGATCATTCATATTGTTTCAATTATAAATTATGTGTTTGTTCTTGCAATCATGAGTAGCTAAACCTCTTAACTAGGGTTGTAGGAACCCATATGGATTAATGAATTAGAGAAAGTGCAAAGTCATTCCTTATTGGTGTTTGTGCATATATTATGCTTTTCTTTGTGTTGATTGCTTTCTTGACGACTACAGAGGTTATGAACTTACATATATTCAATACTAAGTCAATTGATAGGTTTAGACTAGGAAAAGAAGAACAAACCTTCATCTAATTAACTTGAGACCTAGAGAAGATAGTTAATCTGGGATCCATAACAAGGGTTGGGAATGTGACACTTTGACAACCAAAGGAGATAAGTGAAATTCACCCAAACCAAGGTCATGAGAAGGTTAGGTGATACATAAATGGTTAGATTCTTTATGGAAATAATCAGGATAGTTTGATAAGCATGATAAGTCTGTGGAGTTAAGGAGTCAGGGGGAACACAATTCTAGTGATCATCTCATACTAATAACAACCCTATTTTGCAAAAATTATTACTAGTACTATTGTTTTTATGAAAAAACCCATTTACTTTATGCACTTTCTAGCTACATCAGTAATCTTGTGATTGATTTGCATCTTATTCCATGTGGATTCGATCCCAACAGTTCTTGGGCTTTATATTTGACAAGCAATTTTAGTATACTTTCTTGGAGGTGTAATTTGTGCGACATCAAATTTTGGCATCATTTCCAGGGAGTATGATTACGGATTGATTGATTAAAGTTGTTGAGATTGTTGTTTTTGTTTTTCTACTATTTTTGGGGTATACACTGGTGTTTGCCTAGCACTAAGACTGAAGAAAATCCCCTGATTCCTTTTGATCTCAAGCTTAAACGGAACTTATGAAAAAACTATAAGATGGAAGAGTATGAGCATGGAGCCTGACATGAAGGACTTCATAATGATTTGAATACATTAAATCGGCAACCTCGGGTGGGTGTTCATGAAGCTGTCGAGAATACTACTAACTAGTTGTTAGCAAAAGAGAATATGAGGCTATAACTAGCCTAACATGATAAAGAATGGGCTAGATAGGAGATAGCAGATTGTCAAGCAGCACTCAAAAAGGACAGAATTAAAAGAGATAGAGCTTAACCACCACCTGCATATTAGTATTTTCCAGTTTTGATAATCCAAAATAATATTTGTGGGATATAGAGTTGATAGAGATATAAGCTATCTAGGGAATGTAGAGTTGATAGATACAAGAGTTATCGTTCCTCCAAGTTGTCCCAAGGAATAAAATTTGACATTATGAGTGCAATAATTAAATTGCCTAAGTTGTAGGGTGTTTATGCTGATTTGTTGAATAATGATGACAACATGCACATTATGAATATTTTGGGGCTTTTAACCTTGTATAATCTACCTGGAGTGAGTCAGGAAGCTTTGAGATTTATGTTGTTCCCATTCTAGCTATGTTTTGGTTAGGGGAACTACCTCGTGGGTCCATTACCACTAAAAATGAGTTGCTAACATAATTCTTAAATAGATTCTTTCTGTCTTCTATAATGTTGTAGTTGAAGGATGGGATTTACAATTTTAGGCAATTGCATTTGGAGGTACTATATGAGATTTAGTTTATATTCATGAAAAATTTAATGAATGTGCCCAATCACAGAATTTCTAGAAGGAATTTTTCCTAAATCCAAACACCAAATTATTTTTTAATACCATTATTAGTAAGGCTTTCCTGAGTTTCTATTTGAAGCAAGCTATAGTAATCTTTGACAAGATCACTAAAACTATTCGAGGATGGCATACTAGGGAGGCAGATAGGTCAGCCAACACTTACATTATTGGTGATTCCAGTGAGCAGGGAACCCAAGATAATACAGTTGCTTAAGAGGTAGCATAGCAGAGGACAGAGATTGGGTTACTTATGTTGACACCCAATTTTGACCCTCCTTTATTCTAGTTTATTTGTTTGAGCTTCTAAATTAATAACTTATCCAAATTACTTTATGAAATAAATGTTATTTTATTATCAAAATCATTACTATAATTTTACACCTATCTTTCTTAAATGATTTTTTTCATTATATTATCTCGAGTTTATTAATTATTATATTTGTTATAACTCGATATTTTGTACTTATATTTTATGTTAAATTAGTTGGCAGAAAATTATAATGTTAATACTCTATTTCAACATATTAATTATTATTGTCATCGTATTATATATTGGGTTAGTTAGTAATAAAAGTAGAATCCTTTTAAGAGAAAGAAGTGGAAAGGGTTTCAAATTTAGCCAAAAGTCCATTACCAAATTCGAGTATCCCACAAAAATTAGATATGTTTCAGTCCACAAATTGGTCTTCGGCACAAAAAATACTAAGGAGTTACCCAACCCAATGTAACCCTAAATTTTTATTTCTCTCAGCCAAAACAAGTTGCCTCTTCTTCGTCTTTCTCTCTTTCAATCAATCTCTGTCACTCTTGGCCCTTTTTCAATTCTCTATTCCAATTTTTGTCTTTGTTCAACTAACAAAAGGGCGTACATATATTTTTGGGAGAAACTTTGACTAAAGAGGTTGCGTGAAGAGGAGTTTGAATGTGACTTATCCCTGTCCCATTTTTTTAAATCTACTTTTGTCATATCATATCTCAAATATTTGGATTAGAGCATTCTTTGGACCAATTTCGCATTTTGAAATTCAAGATCCCGCCTAATCGCTCAGCCTCAATTCTAAGCTCTACTTATAAATACTATTCTTTACACCTTTTTAGGAGGGAAAACTCCTCCGGCCCTATACCATTTTATCTATTAGATTTTCTCTAATGCATCATTCTTTTGCATTCTCATTTGGTCTCTGTCAAAAACTCTAATTTCGAGTGTGTTTTGATCTTGTCATCATCGATTTTGACAATAGACTAAGGACCAAGCTCCTTCACCTCCCTCCATCAGTTACAGTCGTATACCTTTTCCTTCTATTTAGTCTCTTTATAAAACCTTGTGTTATGAGTGTTTGGAAAAATTTGTGTATTAGATGTTTTGTTTAGGTTAAATAGCTATAGCGTTAAAATATATTTTTTTTGTTTTAGTTTAAAGCTTGAGAGATTCAAAGTTATATTCGTTTCACGTTTTAGTTGTCATGAATCAGTGAACTATTTTGTTTTTTTTTCGGATTCACTACTTGCAAAATATCAATTTTTTTTAAAATTTCTAGATTAAGTAGATTAGTATTAGTTATGTAGTTCTCTGAAAAAAAAAAGAATTGATCAAAGGATATGTTTGTTTGTCTAGTTTAAAGACATTATACATACTTTTGTCAAACTGCCTCAAAATGGACCTTTTTTGTCTTCATTTTTAAGTCTTTGTATTTGTTATGTTTAGCAAATATATGTAGGTAAGTTATAGCGCGAAAATATTATCCTACCTAAAATACTCTTTGATCATTCTTTCGTTCATGATTTAGAATAAAATGTCTTTATTATACCTTATATCTAGTAGATGTGAGGATTATTTTGCGGGAATATATTAAAATTTAGCTATTTTAAGTTGGTTTGAAATGCTTCAATTGTGTGATGGTTATGTTACTTGACGTTTGCATATTTCGTGCGTTGTATGGTACCTTTGTTATGTGACTTAGCTATATCTATTTTATTCAATACCATTTAGGAGTTGAACCGGCTTTCATTTTTAGTTATTTGTTTATTTTTGAGAAATTTGTGTACCAAATGTTTTGTGTAAGTTGAGAAAATTGAAGGAAAGGTGTCTTTTAAGTCTTGAATGATGGATTAGTGACATTGACCAACAAATAGGGTCAAACATCATTAGGAAACTTGATTAAATTAATTGTGGACTTGATTAATATTTTCAAAACTTTCTAATCTTTTGAAAAATACAAATCAACCCAACCTACACCCCTCTTCAATCCAAATAAACCACTCTCTCCTCTCTCTCGACAACTTCTCTTAACTCTCTCCCAACAAACAGTTCTGCAAAATTTCTCCCTTCAACCCCTGGTGACTTCTTCCTCTGGCAACGAATAATTGGGCTTCAAATTCCCCTCTTCAATTCAAATCAACCTGTCTCTCATCCCTCTCTCGACAGCTTCTCTCAACTCTCTCCCAACCAACTGTTCTGCAAATTTCTCATTTCAATCCTTGGAAACTTTAACATCTGACTATAAATAGTTGGGCTAAGAGTTCCTTTTCGACTTTAACCTTCAATCAACATGATAGCCTTGCTCTCTGGCCACAACAGCTTTGAATTCTTTATCGTTCCTTTTCTTCTTTCACAAATAAAAATTTATGGCCTTTTTAGTTTTGAAGAAAACGAGGAATTTGAGCCAACTTCTCTTATAGTATTGGTTAACAATTTTAATATTTGTTGCATTAATTTGAAATATAGTCTGAATAAAACCCTAATTTCTTATATTTTTTCTCTTCTCTTTTTGAATTGAATTATGATATTTTGTTGTTTGTTTCATTTTTTTGAAGTTTGATTTTTATTGTTTGTGTTTATAAAAACAAAACGACAATTTGGATTGATTTGTTCTGTTCTTGTTCTTGGTGAAAATGGTGAAATTGCTATTTTTTGTTGAACAAACTCGTGCTTTTATTTTTTGTTTCCTCCAACAGATTACCCATCTGGTGCAACATATTAAATATATAATGCAACATATTTATCATATGATGTAATAGATCAACCATCTGATGCACCAGAGGAACCATCAAATTATAATTCTGATGCAACAGATTAATCATCTGATGCAGTAGATTAACTATCTGATGTAATAGATTTACTATATGTTGCAACAGATTAAGCATCGGATAAAAAAATTTGATGCAACTAATTAACCATCTAGTGCAATAGAAGAACCATCAGATTAATGATCTGATGCAACATATGAACCTCCTGTTAGATAAAATTTTATCAACTCTTCCAACAGGAAATGTCCAAGACTTGATTTTTCCAACTGATCATTGATCTGCCGCGATAGACGACCCTATGTTGGTAAAAAACTAAAAAATATTAACCATTGATAACTATTCCAACAGATCACTCATATGTTATAATAGATGTGTGACCTGTTGCATAGACCATTCATCTTTCTAACAGATGAGTAATATGTTTTGTATTGTCACAATAGATTACTCAGTTGTTGCTGTAGGTTAGTTAACTGCTCTGACATATCACTCATATGTTGCAATAGATGTGTGATCTGTAGCACAAACAATTCATCTTTCTCAACTGATGAGTGATATATTTTGCATTATTGCAATAGATTACTCAGTCGTTGCTATGGATCATTTAAATGTTCCAATAGATCACTCATATGTTGGAATAGATGATGTCACAACAGATATGTAATCTGTTGCACACACCATTTATCTTTCTCAACAGATGAGTGATATATTTTGTATTTTTTCAATAGATTACTTTGCCGTTGCTACAGGTTATTTAACTATTCCAACAGATCACTCACATATTTCAATAAATGATGTTACAACAGATATGTGAACTGCTGCACAGACCATTCATTTTTCTTAACAGATGAGTGATTTATTTTGTATTGTCGCAACAGATTACTCAACCATTGCAATAGGTTATTTAAATGTCCCAGTGGATCACTCATATGTCGCAACAATGTGTGACTATGTCGCAACAATGTGTGACCTATTGCAACTGTTATTTTACGCTTGTTTGATTTACTATTATCTTTTTTTAACAATGCATTAATCAACAGTAATATATTTTTTTATGTTCTTATTAATTTTAGATAATATGGTTCTTAAAAGAACAGAAATCAAATCAAGTTCAAGTAATGGAACAAGTAAAGCAGCTAAGCTACATCCACCACTCTATGAGCTTGCTTTACAAGCGTTATCTTAATCGGGAGTAGAATATGATGAACACGGGAAGGAGGAATGTTTCAAAAGAGATGATGCAAATGGTAATAGCCCTTCCACCGAAGAGTTGGTCATAACCTTCATCATTGATTGCTATCCTGTGAGAATGTAGTGTGATGGTGCCGCAGATTTAACGGGTGATTTTGTGGTTAAGTCAGCCATGGGAAAATCTTTCGACGCCTTTAGAAAATACTTTGAGAAAAAAAATTGGATGCTTATTTCAGGGACAGCTACTTAGGGAAATATCTTGATTTGCCGGAGGACAACAATGCTCGTTTCCAAATGAAAATGGTATATGAACTTCTCAAGCGTAGGTTTATGTATAAAAACAAAGATAAGATGATCGAGGTGTGGATAAATTACCGTGGCATTTCTGTTTGTTTTGGTTGGAAGGAGTTTTCCATAGTTACTGGACTAAAATGTTATCCTCTTTCTCAAGTTATACCTATTCTAACTCAAAAAAAGAACCCCGCACACCCATAAAAGGCAAAGGCAAGTCGTGTGATCGTGATGAGCTGGTGTCCATTGTTGGTCCAAGTTTCTAAAAAAAAAAATTGATAGAAGCATTGAAAGGTAAAGTACTTGCAAAGAAGCACAAACAGTCATTGTGCTTGTTTTGGTTTGTACATAATATTCTTTGGGCGAGAGACGTTAACAACAACATAAGCCTTGGTTTAATAAAGCTCTCCGAGGATCTTGAGGCATTTAACAGCTATCCTTGAGGGTATGAAAGCTTCAAAATGACTGTCAAATATTTGTTGACTCCATTAGCGCCAAAGACAGTCAACTTATATGGCTTCCCATGGGCTTTCATGGTAAATGTTTCTTTCTTCTATTATGATATCATTCATTTTTTTCACTCAATAATGGTTTTGATTTATTGACATTATTTTATAGGCTTGGGCGTTTGAAGCCGTTCCTTATTTGAGACAACAAGTGAACTACCAGGATAGAGTTTCTTGTCCAAGAATCTTGAGATGGTTGTTGGCCAAAACTGGTAAAAATGAAAAATTTCTTAAGTAATGATTTTTTTTTTGAATGATCAAATCATCATTCTAATATATGTAATGATTTGTGTTAGATTGTGCATCCGTCACTAGTTTTGACCAATCGAGAGTTAAAGATGCCATTTTTCTTACTTTACGGTCTGTGCAAACTTTATCGGACCCTAAGGTCATCGACAGAATAAAAATAGAATTGTTTGGAGCAACAACCATTATAAGAAAAATAATTTTGGAGGGTGGGCTTGTTATTATTGATGGTCTTAGTGGTGATAGAGCTGTTGGTGGTGGTAGTGGTGCAGCTGTTGGTACTAATAATGCTTCTCTTTCAATATTTAAAGAAAACCATTATGAGTATGATTATACTGGTTATACAGATTTTGCCTCTCCTAGCTAATGTTCTACATGCAAATGTCAAGACTGCAGGGTGAAACATAATGTAGTGATTAATGTTATTAATGCATTAACTATTTCTGTCAAAGAATTGACATCTAAGAGGAGTCTCATTCCATCAAAGAGGATGTAATTTCCATCCGCTCCATTAGAGATTAGGGCTAAGAGAAGAAGGAGAGTGATTTCCAGGGCATTATCAAGCATCCAAAAAAGTGAAATTACAACTCCTCTATCTGTCTGTTGCACTAAGCAACGTACAATGTCTAAAGAAGAGCAGCACGAGCTGAAGAAGGTGAATATATATGTCTTCCAACTGACAAAACAAATAGACACATATCTATTTCAACAAATGACACATCCGCTGAAAATTATCAAACAAATATATACATCTGTTGCAATAGTTGACAAACTTATTGCACCAGATAAAGTATCTAGTGAAACATATGTCTCATCTATTTTAGAAAATCAAATAGCTCTTCATACAGCTTTTATTTGTACCAATAGACGACCTATCTGCTGCAATAGATGATTCATATATTGTAATGGATGGTTCATCCGTTCGAAATTATCACACAGGATCTTCCTTATATAGAAATTTGTCGCAACAGTTGATTCATTGTTGCAACAAAAATATAATCTGTTTGGGATAATTTAAAATGGGAGGAAGACCTATTTGATTTGCTAGAAGAGACGAGTTATCCTTCTCTATTTTATTGTATCTCCATGATTAGCGTTGACCAATTTTGGCTTTTCAGGTGGATGTAGAAGAAGTTACTGCTGAACAGCATTGATAATATACTACTCCTTTTATGAAAGTACGAAGAACAAAAGGCACAGCAACCATACGTAAGCGATAATAACGATCTACAATGAGCAAACCCAAATTTCATAGCACCAGATGAAGAACAACTTGTCCATACTGAGTAGATATTTATAGCTTGAGCCTGTCATAGTAATCCTTGGTAGTATACTTAAATTGTTGTTGATGTATTTGTTGAGATCTGTACCCATAATATTTTTTTACATTTCATTTATTCATTGACTTATTTCAGCTAATTTATGAAGGCTTTGATTTATTTTATTTTTTATATGAATTTTATTTATTCCTTAGATTTGAACTTATTAATTGAAAAGGAATACTAGATTCAAATATTGTAACAGACAATGTATCTGTTGCAATAGACGACACAGCTATTTGAAAAATCAAACAGATTTAGACATATATTGCTATAGGTAGGTAATCTGTTAGAATTTATCAAACAGGTCTTCCCACTGTTGCAACAGATGGACTTGGATAGAAACATCGAGATAATGCAACAGATAACCAACCTATTGCAACAGATAAACTATATGCCAAAACAGGTAGAATAACTATTACAACGGATGGAAAATCTGTTGCATTATAAAAATTCAACTTTCATTGGACATAAAAAATTACCACTACATGTAAAAAGGTTAAAGTGAATTGAATTGAAATAAAAAAGGTGGAACCCATTGACGGAGTTCAGTTCAAATACTTAAAATAAAATAGGCATCAAGTAGACAGTGTTCATTTTAAACATGTAAAATAAAATAGGCATCAAATGTGTCAGTCTGGCATATTTTGCTGACTTGCCATCACTAGGCCACCAACGGTCATTCCCCCTCCCCCCCCATTAGCTTATATATTCATCTTCCTCCTAAAATTTAACGCTAAATTCCCAAATCTTCTTCTTCATCGTTATCTTCTTTTATCTATCCAAATTCTTCAAATTATTTCTTTTATTTTTTCTAACTAAGCTTGACAATGTCGAGCGCATATTCCAATATTTTGTGTGACAAAGATTTTTGATATTGTAAGTGCGGTCATGAAGCTCTATTAAAGACTTCTTGGACTAAACAAAATCCGTGTCGTATGTTTTTTAGTTGTAAGATTTCAAAGGTAATATTTTTTTTATTTAATTAGCTGATTAATTATTGACTTGTAATTGTTTTGTAATTGTGTTCTCTATTTTATAGAAATTTGGTGGATGCAATTACTTTGATTGGTATGAAGAACGACACCCTTCACAAGCAAATCGTGTTATCTGAGGTTTGTTGAAAAAAGTCAAGGCTTCTGAATAGAAACAAAATCGAGCAAGAAGATACTACATTATTGTTGTTATTTCTAATGGTTTGGTCTTGTTGGGCACATGGATATTCAAGCCTAATTGCTGAAATTTTCATGGTTGTGTATGTATTTTCTACTGGTTTGGTGTTATCGAGAACATGGATATTCAAGCATAACTATTGGAAAATATTAAAAATATTTAGGCATATATTGTAAAATTTAGGCCATCTATTGGAAATTATCAAACAGGTCTTCCCACTGTTGCAACAGATTAGACTTAGATTATTCATAGAAATAACATCGGCGTAATGCAACAGATGACCAACCTAATGCAATAGATAAACTATCTACCAGAACAGATTAAATACATTTTACAACAGATTGAAAATCTATTGCATTATAAAAAACTCAACTTTCATCAGAAAAAAAATTATTGCCACTACATGTACATGTCATAAAGTGAAGGGTGACTTGAAATTAAAAATTTCTATTTCACAGGTTATTCTATGTACACAGCCTTCAAGAGTCCAGTTAGTACCCCATAAGCCCAGACCTCTTGTAGGTTTCCCACAGCGTTGTTGCACAGAAAAGTCATTGGCTCGGCCATTTTTGTGTCGGTCAGCAAACATTCGATGTGTGCAAGAACTTGTGAGCCACTCTCTTTAGCGGCATAATCTTTTGGAAGGATCACTCCCTTGTTTCAACCTTCAAAATCCCATGATTTCTTCATCAACACTTTCTTTGGCAAATGATTCATCAGTTGACTCTCCCTTAACAAGATGGGCAACAACACTATCAATGGTTCCACAAGGAGAAAAAGATCAAAATCATCGACGAGAGGTACGTTGGAGTCATAAACATTGATATTTCCCTCCATGAGTAGTATCTCAACAGCCCGATAATGCATGTCGTTCATGCTAGTTACTGCAAGAATCCTTTTTGCCTCAGTCCAGCTCTTGTCATGTGGATTTAGCCTCTCTTCTCTAACATATTTTATCATTTCTTCTTCATCCAAGACCAATGTAGGAACTAGGAAATCAATGCCCATGCCAAGGGCTAACGCCTCCCTATTGAGTTGATCGTACCTATCTTTAAGCTTCTTGCAGAAGTCGAGGTCTATTATCCTATCAGCCGCGTCATAAGCTTCCCGGTACATTAATTGTCTTTTCCTCATGAGCTAGAGAATTATATCAACATACTATGATATAAGAAGTCAATTTTTAAATAAGTTAGTAATTGTAAAGATGTAATGGATGGTCCATCTATTGCATAGGTTTCTCTGAATGAATAATCCAACGCAACTTATGCAACAGATGGATAATAAGTTGCAACAGAACCACTACCAGTTGTACTAGTATACCCAGCTATTACAATAGATGTGAAATATGTTGCGTAGCTTCTTCTTCATGGGGTATATTAGAAGTGCTAGGTTAGGAAAAGTAAACTTGCCTTGTCCTCGTATGACATACGTATATCAGTCATAGTCTAGAAGTCTTGAGGGGAAAAGGGTGGCCTGGGGTAATCTGGTGTGCCTGGCTTGGCATTCTTGGCCTGTCACAGTTCCCTCTTCACTTTGGTGCCAAGTTCTGCATATATGTCCACCTTCTTGACTGGCCCCTAAACTTCAACAGCTTTTGGAGAAGGAGGAATTATAATTTTTTTTATTTTCGACCGGAGAGTGTGCCTTTAATTGCTCTTTTGTTTATCCTAACAAACATTGTAGGAGTGTGTGGCTCCCTCACCTTCTTGGATGGTATAACGCACCTCTAGGATTTGAATTCCTTGATAGCTTTAGAGATAGCCTCATATTTTCAAAGAGTTTATCCTGTCTGTCCTTGTACTCTTCGTATTTGCAATGAGAACACGGGGGTGAAAAGGGGTGAGAGGGACCTATGTAAGGGCGAAAAGGGGTGTTTTCAAACATATTTATTCTTTCTTGAGCATGAACATACTCATCATCATGAGTGGTAGCAGCATCAACATGCCTGCCACCAACACCAACGACTCCACCAGAAGAAGCACCCGGATCTGCCTTAGTAAAAGGTTGGTCATGAAGAGCCTCAACATTAGGCTGACCTTGCCTAACTGCTCTTTTTATGGTTGTTTCTCCATCTAATTCCATCTTTATTAACTCCACCATTGGTTCTGCTGTAGTATCAATATGGCCTAGAGTAATATAAGAAGTCATCACCAACTCCTCCTCAGTAGGAACGATCCATGAATTCACAACTTATAAAAAGGAAAAAAACACAGATGTATTTAAATCATATAATATCATAGTTTTCACAGTTGGGCTACATTTTATAAAAAGACCCATCTATTCCATAGTTTGCAGTATATGGTTAAAATCTATTTGAGTCTGGTTCAGAGAAACAGAGCAACACATGGATAATCTAATGCACAATATCAATCATCTGTTGCAATAGTTATATAAGAAGGGTAATCTGTTATGCAACAGATAGTCTATACATCGTAATAAATGAACAATATGTCATCAGATTTCACATCTGTTGTATAATTTGCAGTAGATGGTTAATCTGTTAGGAGTTGGGTTCAGAGAACCAAAGTAACAGATGGGTAATCTGATGCAATATATACCCTGTCACAACAGATGTCCCATCTGGTGCATCAAATATAACATTTGTTCCACTAGATATAACATCTGTTCAATATCTTTCTTTGAGTAAATTTATTTTACTTAAAGATGATGTACTGTATCATCCGGAGGGTTAAAGAGGTCAGCCTCCTTAATATTGGTGTTGCTCTTTGCAACCAACTACCTAAATATCCTTGGATAAGAAACGTCATCCGGGTAATCCATTAACTGCTTTCGGAGGGGAGGAATGGCTTCAAATGCCCAAGCCTAAAAAATGTAAACAGGAAGCAAGCAAATAAAATGTCATAATAACTATATTCAATATAAACTAATGGATGAGTAAAATTAGTGATTAATTTTACCATGAAAGCTGAAGGTAAGCCGTATAATGTGGTCGCCCCTAAGGATATATTTGTTAGTAAATATTGGGCAGTCAAGAAGAAGTTATCATATCCCCAGGGATAATTATAGAATTTATCAAAATCTCCAGCACGCGCCAACAAATCATCTTATATGACCTTGTTGATGTCTCTTTCCAATATAATCGAATGGGCAAACCAAACCAAGCACAATTGCTGCCTGTACAGCTCTGGTATAGTTTTATCCTCGAGATCTGTCAACAAATCTGATGCTTTGTAGCCATGTCGAGTAATGTCAAAAAACCCATCTCTTTTTTCCTTGAATTTTCTTGCCTTGGATCTTTTGCGGGGTGGTAGTTCTTTTAGACGATGGCATCTCAAACCGGTCACTATGGAAAACTCTTTCAAGCCAAAACAAACAGGCGTTCCATAGTAGTTGATCCAGATTTCATCTATCTTTTTTTTGCCCCCATCCTCCGGATCTTTATCATTACCTACATACTTGATCCTGTTCTTGAGAAGACCATATACCATCGTCATAGGGAAACAGATACGGATAGAGGAGTCCTCAGGCAGCTCAAGAAAGTGTCCAAAGCAGCTCTTCTTAAAAAGTCCGCCTATGTTTTCGCTCTTCATAATTTTCATAAAATGTTCAAAAATTTTCCCCATCTGACATTTAGGTACAATTTGACCATATAGTTATTTTGCTTCTGGGTCATTTATCAACATCGCAACTTGAAACCTGTCGATACTAAAAGTTTTGATAGGATCATGCTGGGATGTTGATATTAATTCACACCCCATTGGTGATCTATTATCATCATGTTGATGATCATCTTTTTTATCTTTCTCACTCTCTAATTCCTCCTCTTTCTCACTTTTATTTTCTTTATCGCCATATACAGACCCTTGTCCACCTCCCTCCATATTGTTTTTACATCTCTCCTCAGCTTTACTTTTCCCTGACTGAGATTGTTCAAGAAGGTCCTTTGAATCCCTCTGTACTGTAGCCTTTTTTTGGGTGGCCAGACATAGATCTACTTTCACTTTCTTTTCTTTTGGGAGACATGTTTTTCCTACAAATAAAGAAAAACAAAAATTACATTACAATTGACGTATGCATAAAATTTAAAAAATACATTACAAACACCACGAATACTGACACATTAACAGCCACCACCACAAACACCACCAACCAATGCCAATAAATAAATACCACGAATACCGACACCACCAATAGCCACCACAAACACTACCAACCAGTGCCACCACCAGTGCAACCACGACGACTACAAACACCACCACCACCAACACCATAAATACTATCTAATAATACCATGATAGTCAACGGAATACTATGATAGAAACTAGGGATTTCCCAAGTTCTTCTTACGATTTTACCATCAAAACTCAAAATTGAAAACTCATTCTCGAAGATAATACAACTTAGAGTTTTATTTTTCATCATTAACTTAAAAGACCTTATTTTTTTAGAGAAAATTAACAAATATAAACCACTTCTCAAACTCTATTGGCTATGAAGTCAAAGAAAATGACTGATACAAGCAAGAATGAAGTAAAAAATAACACCTACATGGTCAAAAGTGAGAAGAAAAATGATTTGTTGTGGTGGGTTGAGCAAATTTATTGAGTAGTTTTTTTCTATACTGTATTGTTGAGTGAGAATGGGAGAGAAAGAGCAAGACCTCGAGATTTGAAATGATGAAACATTTTGTATAGGTTGATTTATATTTTGGAAAAGAATGACAAGTTTTAAAAATATTAATTTGGTCCGAATTGATCTTAATTATATTTAAAATCATAAAATATATGGGTAATTTTAACCCTCTCATTATGCAATTGCCAAAAGGGTAATTCATTTGAAATTGTATAAAAACAATTGAAGTTGTAGTTGACCGAGTACTCTAGTTGACCCTATAAAAACTCACCCCTTGTCCTAGATTAATCAATTTAGGTACTATTAATCTAACATATAAACTCAATTGAAATTGTAAAAAATAAATGTCCAATATGTTGCATCAGATTTCTCATCTGTTGTAATTTGTCAATCAGATTAGGTAACACAGATTATGAATCTATTGTAAATTATCAAACAGATTAAGTCATCTATTGCGATAGATTATCCATCTGTTGTAAATTATAAAATGGATTGTCATATATCACAAAAGATTACCCATATATTGTAAATTATCAAATAGGCACTGCCATCTGTTGTGGCAAACCCTATGGGAACTTACCCCTAGTCCTAGATTAATCGATAGTTGACCCTATGAGAACTCACCCTAGTCCTAGATTATTCAATAAAGGTATTAGTACCCTAGTCCTAGATTAATCAATTACGGTATTAGTCTAACATATGAGGTAGTATGAATTGGTTCAGTTCAGAGTTATTGGTTGATGACTCTGGTTGGGAGAAACACAGTACTGTCTCATCATGTAATTGCCAAAGACTCAATTAAAGTTGTAGTTGACCCTATGAGAACTCACCCCTAGCCCTAGATTATTCAATTAAGATATTAGTACCCTAGTCCTAGATTAATCAATTAAGGTATTAGCCTAACATATGAGGTAGTAAGAATCGGTTCAGCTCATAGTGATCGATTGACGACTCTGGTTTCAAGAAATGCAGTATCATCTCATCATGCAATTGCCAAAAGACTCAATTTAAGTTGTAGTTGACCCTGTTACAATAGATTTTTTTCCTGTTGGATCAAATCAAACAGATTATGTAATCTGTTGCAACATATTACTCATCTATTATAAATTATCAAACAGATTTTGTCATTTGTTGCAATAGATCACAAATCTGTTGTAAATTATCAAACAGATTAAGTCATCTATTGCGACATATTATCCATCTGTTGTAAATTATTAAATGGATTAAGTCATATGTCGCAATAGATTACCAATCTATTGTAAATTATAAAATAGGCGTTGTCATCTATTATAGTTGACATTATAAGAACTCACCCCTAGTCCTAGATTAATCAATTAAGGTATTAGTTGAACATATGAGGTAGTAAGAATTAGTTTGGCTCAAAGTGATCGATCAATGACTCCTGTCGGGAGGAACCCAATACCGTCTCATTATGTAATTTCCAAAAGACTCAATTAAAGTTTTAGTTGACCCTATGAGAACTCAACCGTAGTCCCCAATTATTCAATTAAGGTATTAGTTGAACATATGAGGCAGTAAGAATCGGTTCGGCTCAGAGTAATCGATTGATGACTTTTGTCGGGAGGAACGCAGTATCATCTCATCATTCAATTTCCAAAAAACTCAATTGAAGTTGTAGTTGAATCTTTGAGCTCATTCATTCATCCCTAGTTCCACGTATATTGATGTAGGTACTATTATTAATATTAACATTAAGTTAATAAGAACTTATTTCAACTCAGAGTGATCGATCAATGACTCAGGTCGAGATGAACGCAGTACTAACACCATGAAAATGCAATGACTTCATTCATCCCTCGTTCGACCTAGATCAATGTAGGTACTATTATTAATCTTAACATTAAGTTAATGAGGATCTCATTCTTTCATTCCCAGTTCTACCTAAATCAATTGCAATGAAATCTGTTGCAACAAACGACTGAGCTATTGGAGAATTTCAAACAAATAACAATATCTATTGCAGTAGATGACATATCTAATTTAATTATCAAATAGACATTTGCATCTGGTATGACGGATGACTAACCTGTTGGAAATTTTCAAATAGATATTGATATTTGTTGTAATAGATGACATTTTTTATTTAGTTATCAAATGGACATTTCCATCTTTTGTCACTGATAGCTGAGCTGTTGGGATTTTTCAAATAGATAGTTATATCTGTTGCAACAGACGACATATCTGTTTGAAAATCTTTTTTTCTTTTAATTTTAAAGCAAGCTTATGTCCGTGTAGATAAAGTAGTAGTACTACTAAAGACGGTAAAAATTATTTCTTGGATAACTGAAAAATCTCATTGAGTAGTCTTGTCCTGTCTTTTCAATGTCACTCATTTTCTTCCTCGTGCCCCTCAAATTATTAGTGAATAATAAGTAATGACTATTGAAACCCTTAATACTTCTTTCGTTTCATATTATATTACAGTTGACCCCTATTGACTTGGCACACCCATTAAGAAGATATTAATTAGGGGTTTATTTTACTACCAAATTAGCCTTATTAATTATGCTTGAAAAATATAAATTTTAATAAATACACTTTGTTTAGTAATTTAATATTAAGGATAGCATATCTAGAAATTAGAATTATCTCATCTCTCCTCCAGCCCTAAATTTATTTTATTCGTCTCTCATCTTTGTTCTTTCTATCCTCTTTAGGGTTATCACAGTCTGTTTTTCTCTCCTCTTTCTCCTAAATTTTTATTCAAATCTAAATCAATCCATATACATATCTTAGATTCCTCGACTAAAATTGTTGTTTTGACCCCCTTTTGACATTAAGGTATGATTTACTATTGCTGTTTCATTCTCATCTTCTTCTTGAAAGTTATTTATAGTTCTTTTATTTAATTACCATTTTCCCATATCATATTTATTTAAAAAATTTGAAGGAACTTTTAATTGTTGAATAAACGAATCGAGAATTTTTATTACAAGATGCAAGAAAAAGTCATCTATTAGGAGAAGTTTAAAAGCCTTGTTGGCAGTGTCATTTTTTTATATATTTTATTTATTTCTTTGTTGTTGATGTTGTTATTGATGTTGTTGGTAGGGTTGGAGTTGTTGGAACTTGTGGTATGGTGTGGTGTTATTGACAGTGGCGAATCCAGGTTTTTTGATGGTGGGTGCTTCTTAGCATAAAAATAGTAGAGTCCAAACAATCAACACAAGGAGTAAGGGAGAAAAAATAAAAGAAAGTTTAAAATGAATATGGAGAGAAGAGTTGGTTACCAAAATTAAAAAAATATGTGCTGAGTAGGAATTGAACTCAAGACCAAAAGAAATAAATAACCTTAAGCACCCATAAACAACAACTTGGCTAACCAAACAACTCTTACTATGGTTGCTCACTGATTAGATTATATACGTTTTTTTCTTAATTTCCATACACATATATAAAGTTCGATATGAGTTCAGTTTGTGCTCACGCACCCGGAGGACTCCATGTGGGTCCATCCATGGCTGTTGATGGTGTTGGAACATAGGATGTATGCTTCTTTATTGTTGATGATGTTGTTGGAAGAAATGTTATTGTTTTCTTTATTGTTGTTATATTTTATTTGTTGTTTGTAGTTTATACTATTGTTCATGTTGCAATACACGGAATAACTTTTGGAACAAATCAGTCCACCAGCAAGGCTGCTATGTATTCCAATAGACTCCATATCTATTACATCAAACTCCATATCTGACGCAATAAACTACACATCTGATGCAATAGACTCCACATCTGATGCAACAGACTCTACATATGTTGCAACAGAAAATAATGTTCTTTTTGTGACATAAATTTTTCCTTCTTCTTTATAGATATAAAAGGAGCTGAAAGTTGATCAACTTTTATCTGACCATCGCAAGAGGCTGTAGTAAAGATAAGTTCCGTGGAAAAGCTGCATGCAGATGGAACCACTTTATATATGGGAGGTATTTATTACTGATAATGTTATCGTGGAAACACACATAGAGTACACTGATTTTGTGAATGGTTTTTTTACCGATTAGTCATAGATCATTCAAACAAGATATCTGTAATTTTATAGTTAAGTTTTCTAGGTCTGAACTGATAAGGCTGAGGGACCATGAATATGGTTCTGATACCTTATTAAGATTTAATGTCGGATGTTGCTCATGTTTATTTGTCATATCTTCTACAGACTTTTGCTATGGTAAGCATTTCTGGTGACGGTGTAGAATTTTGTATGATGGATATATTGTCCTCTATATGGTAGAAAAATGATCAAACTTTCCCCTCCTTGCTTATCTTGTGCATGAAAATGTGAAGAGTGCAAGGCAAAATATGATGGTGTGATTAATACTGTTAATGCATTAACTGTTGATGTAAAGGAATTGATATCTAACAGTAGTGTCATTCGATCAAAGAGGATTTCAGTTTCTTTCACTCCATTAGATATTAAGGCTAAGAGGATAAAGAAAGTAGTTTCCAAGGCATTATCAAGTATCCGAAAAAAGAAAAATTTTGGATCTACAAAAAGTGAGAAGATAAAAAGGGGAGGAATAGGAAGGAAAAACTGAATGCTAGATTTAGTTCATCTTGTGTAGTTATGTAGAGATAATCCATATAATTTTGAGTGCTTTTTCTTTTCAGGATGTTGAGGAAGGAAGAATCTCCCCATTATTAACTACCAAAAACAAGACATCTAATGTTATTGAACCACTAGACTGCCCTGTAAAGTTTGATAATCCAGAAGACGTCTTTGCTCGAGTTAGTCAACATATTAAACAATCTCAATCACTTGATTTTTCTGTTGATCAATCTTCTCCATAGAAGATGAGATATCAACAGAACTACTTGACACAACGAAAGCTGATATCGATAGATTACTGATTATGTCTTTTCAAAACTTGTTTCTACCAAAAAATTATTCTGCATTGAGTGTTGCTTTATTCATATATGCTGCAGCATAAGATTTATCAACCGAGAGAGTGCTTGTCTTGGAAAAATTCAAAGAGAACTTTTTACATTTCTTCTTGACCTTGCGTAGAGCTAAGAAGGACCAAGAGGAGTATTATAAGAAAGCTGCCAAGAAAGAAAGTGGTCCTCGTTGACAAACTCACAAAAGATCAAGAGCTCTATACTGAGCTTAACGACCACAATGGAAAAATGATTGAATTGGAAATGGTGACTTGACTTAGTCAAACAAAAAGTCACGACTGTTTATATCCCTTAATTAAATAAAAACTGGTGATTTTTCAAATATGTAAATTAAAAAAATTAGATCTAAATACAATATTTTATCTTTTTATTATATTTTGGAAAGAGACAGATTGGTAATCTATTGCAAAATCTATTCCACCTGTTAGATAACTTACAACATATGGACAATCTGTTGCAATAGATAGATATATCAGTTTGATTTTCTATCAGCTGTGGCATCTGTTACAACTTGCTAGTCATCTGTTTATTCAATTTCATCGAGAGCAATAGATTTTTCCAAATATTTTTTGCCAAACTCAATTTTTGCTCATGGATTGCTTCTCTTTTTTTCTTTGCATCCTTCAAGCTCACCTCTAAATTTTTTTTATCAATCCAAGTGAAAAAATTTAATTTGGAGGCCATCTTGAAGGATGCAAAGAAAAAAAAAAAGCAATCCAAGAGCAAAAATTGAGTTTGGCCAAGAAGTGTATAGAAAAATCGATTGCTCTCGATGAAATTGAATAAACAGATGACTAGCAAGTGCAATAGAAGCCACAGCTGAGGGAAAATCACACTGATATATCCATCTGTTGCAATAGATTATCAATATGTTGTAAGTTATCTGACAGGTGAAATATATTTTGCAACAGATTATCAATCTGTCTCTTTCTGAAATACAATAAAAAGATAAAATGTTGTATTTAGATCCATTTTTTTCAATTTACCTATTCAAAAAGTCACCAGTTTTATTTAAATAAGGGATATGAACAGTCGTGGCTTTTTGTTTGACTAATTCCGATCCCTTCCAATTTAATCATTTTATAAATAAGTTCCTTCAGCCTCTTCTTACTCACTCGTTCATTCTACTATACTACAATACTAATATGGCTGATCCATATTCATACAAGAAGATTCATATTGCAGGAACTTTAAAGGCAGTTTGATGAACTCTAGAAGGATTTGCCGACTTTGGAGCAAGGCTGAGGAGGGCCCAGCTACTGCCGGATGAAAATTGTCTGGTTGAAAATAATAATAGTAATAATAGTAGTATTAATAATAATAGTAGTAGTAATAATAATCAGGTTATGTTTTTTCTTTCTTTTAGGGTCTGTATTTTCCTTTTTTACATCTGATCTACCTATAAGGGATTCAAAAAAATCTTTGTATATGTTTGGTTTGGTTTGGTCAACTTTGAATTTTTAATTCTTATTCAATATATAATTGTCATTATATTTATTCCCTATTCTCAACATGTCTATGGTTGGAGGTAGGAATTGAGCACTTGTGGTATCAGATGGTGGTGAAAAGTCATGATGAGAAATTCTCCTAAAAATGATTCGTTAATAAATAATAAGGAACTAAATGATATTATAATCGTAAAAGATAGATTATTTAATTTAAAAAAAGTCACAACATTGGATTAATTTAATTAAGATATATGATGATATGATTGTTAAGAAAAAAGGTGAATGAATAGTCGTGACTGTAACTTTTGTTTAAGCACATTTAACAAATAAAAACAAAAAATGTTGTTGATGCATCAAATTCCTCAGCTATTGTGAAAAGTTCCTTAAATAGATGATCGATGTTTAGTAACAGTTAGTTTATCTGTTGAAATAGATAGGTTATCTGATGCAACAGATTGTATATCTGTTGCCATAACTCAATTAATAAAATTGGTTGTTAAAGAAATGACTATTTAAAACCAGGTGTATTCTATTTTTAAATTGAGAAAAAAGTTATTTAAATTTAATAAGCTAAAAAATTATGACTTATCAAAATAAT
>NW_025843700.1:0-1396 GCF_002878395.1 Capsicum annuum | reverse complement strand
TATAGGGTGAAGAGTAGAGAGGAGGATTTTTGAGGGTGGTGGGGTGGAGGGGTTTTGATGCTTTGGTGAAGCTGACAGCAAAAGCAACAGTATACAGATACTGGCAAAGTGAGCTGTGAATTTGATTTCCTTTTTCTTTCTCTTTTTTAATCTTTTCTAATCAAATAGTTTAGGTGTACGTGGCCCGCGCGTTTACCTCACTTTGTTGAATTCAAATATTACATTAAATTAAATATTTGTTTAAATAATAAAGATAAATACAATAATTAAATTCAACATCTTTTGGAGAATTTATTTAGTTAAACTTAACTTTTAGCCAAAAAAATTCTCAAAGCCGATCGATATTCACCTATCATCTGTAAACTGCAACAAAATAATACGAAGAACGTATAATTTTATAGTAGAGATAAATTTGTTAGATAAGAAGAATTATACCTGAATATGTGAATCTTGTTGGTAGGTGGATAGATAAAAAAAGTTAGTTATGAGAAATAGAAATTACTATAATATATTCTACTAGAAAGACACATTGAACGATAAGAACGTAGAATAGAGATAAATTTATTAGATGAGAAGAATATACCTGAATATGTCGTAGGATGATAGATAAAGAAGGTTAGTTATGAGCAGTAGAAAATAAAATATATTGAATTAATATGATACATTAAGCTAAATTAAACTAAATAATTTATGTTGGCATAGCAAGTAATATTGTGTTTAAATTAATAAAAGAGAGAGATGATATAACGTCAAAAACTTGAAAATAAAATTTTTGAAGTTGAGACGAAAAACAATGAAAGATCGCAACTGCTTATAATGATGAACAATGAAAAAGCTCAAAGATTTTATAGAAGGACAGAATGTGCAAATCAAAGATAACACAAATTTGGATGTGTAGGATAAAAAAAAACCGGATGGTTAACAAAGTAGGAAAAAAACGTATGTTTTAATTAATTAAGTAGAGTAAAAAGTTAAATGTGGTAAAAGCTAAATTTAGTTGCTTTAACAAAGTAGGAGAAAAAACGTGGATTTTAATTAAATAGAGAAAAAAGCTAAATTTGGTTAGAATTTAATTGTAGAAAAAATTTAGTATATTTATTTTGAAGAATTTAATTGTAGGGAAAAGGGTAAAAGACGGTTTTGTCTAAAGCGGACTATTTTAATAAAGGACAAAAAGTTTAATTCACTTTTCTAAAGACCTTCACACTTTTAATATATTATAGATATAGATTATAGATATAGATACATTTTAATTTAGAGAAAAGTCATAAAAAAACCCTAAACTTGTCTGCTCAACTCACTTTAGCACTTAAACTAAACTTCTGTTTATTTACTCCCTTAACATCTTCAAAGTGAATTAATTTCACTCTCAAAATCACAATCTCACTCTCACTAC
>NW_025843699.1:0-2704 GCF_002878395.1 Capsicum annuum | reverse complement strand
TCATTCTACGCTTCTCAATACATTTTGGAGTACAAAGTTTAGGGTTTCGAGCTTAAGGCTCATCACTCTTACTCTCAGCAGGAAATTTACCAACAAAAAGGCATGTTAAGCACTCCTTTACTTTTAAGTATTATTATATTTTTTTAATTTACTTTGTAATTATATGTTTTGATGATTATTTGAAACTAGGATTGAGGAGATTTTGTTGTGAAAAGCTTATATTGGTTTCCTATTATTTTAATGGTTATTCCATGTGTAAATGGTGGGTTTTGAAACTGTAATGTGTGACATAAAAATGGTGGAATTTATAATATGGTTTCATAATGTTTAAGTTGTATCCATTCCAATGACAAAAACCATCCCACCAACTAACACTGGTCATCTTACAATAGGACTTCACCACTTGTACACTTGTATACGGTTCACACCATGAGTCGTATTGGGTCCAAAGAATGGGATTCTAGGAATTTTTTTTAAGGGTCCAAACCTAGGATGCTTGAGTCCCCCCAACTAGGAATATTTATCCCTGAATGATGGATAAGGTAGGGGTAAACACACACAGAGTCATTTGCATATTCAAATATCCCTTTGACGAAGTTTTCAAACAAAGAAGCAAAGATGTTAATCTTTTATTTGACAAACTCAGAAAATAAAGGTGTGTTCAAGAACACATACCTTCCGCACGAATATCAAGAGTAAAAAACAAGAGCGGATACTTGGACTTCATGTCTTCCTCCACTTCCCATGTGGCCTCTTTCACCTTATGGTTCCACCATAGAACCTTAACCAAACCCTCATCCTTGGTCCACAATTGATAAACTTGCCTATCCGTTATCTCAACCGAGACTTGTTCATAAGACAGAGAATCCAAGATATGTAATCCCTCCAATGGAACAATCGAAGATGAATCATCAACGCACTTCGTCAACATAGAAACATAAAATACTAGACAACCAAAATCAAGATAGATGGAAACTCCACCTTATACGCAATATTTCCCGCTCTCTGTAAAATGTCATAAGGACCAATATACCAAGGACTGAGCCTTTCATTTTTGCCATACCACACCACTCTCTTCATAAGAGACACCTTAAGAGAAACCTTGTACCCGACCTTAAACTCCAAGTCTCTATGCCTAACATCCATATAGGAATTTTGATTACTCTGGGTATTCTTAAGACTATCCCAAATAACCTTCACCTTTTCATAGCTAGACGAACCAAATTTAAACAAAACAAATCAGCCTCGCCAAGCTCAAACCAACCCATAGAAGATCTACACCTCCTACCATACAATGCCTCAAAAGAAGCCATACCAATACTCTTATGATAGCTATTATTGTAAACAAACTATACCAAAGGTAGATGCTCAACCCAACTGCCACCATAATAAATCACACAGTCTTGAAGCATATCTTTCACTATTTGAATAGTTCTTTTTGCATCCCCATCCTACTACAGATGCAAAGCAGTACTCAGACTTACCATAGTCCCCAACTCTTTCTGGAAAGACCTTCAGAAGTGCAATATAAAATGCATACCACAATCGAAAATAATCGAAATAGGTACCCCATGAAGTTTCACAATCTCTTGAAGATAAAGCTTTGCATAATCCTTAGATAAAAAGTTAGTCTGCACAGGTAAGAAATGCACAGACTTTGTTATCCTATCCACGATGACTTAAATAGAATCAAATTGGTTATAAAATCGAGGAATACCGATAACGAGATCCATATTGATCTTCTCCTACTACCATTTAGGCAACACAATCTCTTGATACAACCTACCACATCTCATGTGCTCAACCTTAACTTGTTAACACACCATGCTTTTGGACAGAAAATCAACCACGTCCTTCTTCATGCCACTTTACTAATTGATCTCCTTGAGATCATGGTACATCTTAGTAGAATCCGGATAAACAAGATAGCACGACTCGTGCACATCAGTTAAGATCCTTAGCCGCAAACTGCCTACATTAGGAACATACAACTTTTCTTTGTAATGCAAAGTGCCATCGCCGCTAATCTTAAAATCCACCACTTTTTGCCCACCAATGCCAACCTTGATTTTCATTACGGCAGAATCCAACTTTTGCTTCTCCTTAATCTCCACATAGAGAGATGATATAACAACTTTTTGTTCCATCACACCGCCATTCTTGGAGTCCAAGAGACGAATCTAAGATTTACCAAATAGTGTATATCCTTCACTAGTTCTTTCTTTGCCTCTTCCACATGAGCCAAACTACCTATGGACAACCTACTAAGAGCATATGCAACCATGTTAGCTTTACCTGGGTTGTAGAGAATACACATATCATAGTCCTTGAGAAGCTTAAGACATCTTCTCTGCCTGAGATTAAGCTTTTTCTATGAGAACACATACTACAAACTTTTGTTATCAAAAAATATATCCACGTGAATACCATATAAATAGTGTCGTCATATCTTCAAAGAAAACACAACGGCTAACAACTCCAAATAATGAGTAGGATAGTTTCTCTTATGCATCTTCAACTGCTTGGAAGCATAGGATATGACCTTTCCATATTGCATTAACAGACAACTAAGACTAACCCGAGATGCATCACAGTAAACTACGAACCCATCATTCCCCTTCGACAAAGTCAAAACTGGAGTCGAAGTCAAATTATCCTTCAACTTCTCAAAACTCCCCTCACACGCATCTGACCAAGAAAACTT
>NW_025843698.1:0-1514 GCF_002878395.1 Capsicum annuum | reverse complement strand
TGACAATTTTATGGTACAAAGTACACCCATAACTGCTGGAACACCTCTTCCCAAAGCAAATTGAACTTGACCTTCATGCAAGTCTCCGGCATGGTTATAACATTCTTCTTGAAAAGATATGCACCCCAACTTGCAACCTAAGATATCACAAATCATACACAAACATTCAAATTTAAAAGAAGAACACAAGCATCATTTTGGAAAAAAATCTTTCCAGACCTTAAAGCCCTGGTTAGGTGTTGGTTTTCCGTTGACTTTAATTATCCATTGAAGAGAAAAGACACCATGAAGATGTGCGGAACTCCAATGACACCACCTGAGATATAGACATTAGTCTTTGTGATAGAATATTTGGCAAAGTAATCTCACAAGTACACAATCAGGTAAGCAAAAGCAAACAAAACTACTTACATCTCGAATTCCATGTATTAGTGAGACAATTTTGAAGAGAATTAAAGATATGCAAAAGAATATAACAAACTTTCGAAAGAGTAATGGTATTTCACTGTAAAGACTCATTGGCCCTGTTTACACGTTCATAGTGTCCTATTGAAGTCCTCTAAACCCCTAAAATATACTCCCACCTTCTCAAATATGTTTAGCATTTTAGTGATGTTGGTACAGTAAAATACATGTATCACGTAACCTGTTGGAGTTGAAAAAGTGAAATAAACTTTTCTTGAATAATAGTTGACAAAAAATACACAATGTAGAGCAAGCATAATGCTCCATAAAGTCCTATATATTTTAAAGAGATGCGGAAAGTTAGGAAAATCCTTCAGAACTTGAGATCACATACCAGAATAAGTAGAAGTGCCTACCTGCATGTTGATAAGAAGTGATAATTGAAGATCCCATGTCGTATAGGAAAAGAGTCGAGGTTAGTTTGATTTAGCAGTCAAACATAATTTGGTTTCTGTCAAGAGAGTTCCCTGAGGTAACTGCAACACTCCTTTTCTGATAAGACCGTTGTATCCTGCCAGAGTAATCCACTGGAGTCAATGTTAGCAGCAACAGTGGCACGTGTTTCAGCAATGATAAGGCTTGTACGAAAGCTACCAAAGAAATTTGTTAAATGTTGGTACGGACAAGGAGTTAATCTGTAAAAGGTGAAAACTAAGAATAGAGAAATAATTGGACTAGCAGGTAACTGAGTGAATAAACCGTGTCAATAGAGTGCACCCTTTAGTTCTTTCTTTACTAGACAAACTAGGTTAGATCTGTGTATTAGCTTTTTCTTACTCGAGATAGATCAACATATCACCTTCTCTACCTCCAAGGTAGGGGTAAGGTCTGCTTTACACTTTCATCCCCATATATATTTTGTAGGATTACATTGAATATGTTATTTTTATCGTTGTTTTTCTCTGCAAATAACACACCTCAATCGGAGAATATCAATTATGAGGTCTACATAGAAAAGGAAAAATTATGAAAAGAGAAAATCTGCCAAGAACGACACAATTTAAACCACCATCTTATATTTTAAGAGTCAAACAAATTTTATTTTGATT
>NW_025843697.1:0-3257 GCF_002878395.1 Capsicum annuum | reverse complement strand
TTTTTTTTATATAGCACAATTACATATTTGTCCCTTTATATCTCAAATATTTCTAAACAACTTCATACTTGTTATGAAATATAAAAAAAGAACAAGAAGAATAAATAGAGAGAGAATAGGTAGACTCCTCTATTTCTCTTGATGGATGAGAGATCATAAGATTGAGAATACATAGAACAAAACCCCTCTATTTAAAGGAAAAATTTACTCCTAGTCTGAGTAAAAGATGGATGCTTCAATCCTAATAGATACTAAAGTAGATCTTGATTGACATTCACTATAATGTAAATACATTTATAACACTCCCCCTTGAATGTTTAATTAGTAGATAATGTACCTCGTTAAAATCTTATTAGATAAAATCCAGTGGAAAAAAAATCTAGTAAAGGAAAAAGAGTACACATCTCTAACAATATGCATATAGGCTGCCTCATTAAAAACCTTACAAGGAAAACCTAGTGGGACAAAACCTCATAAGGAAAAAAGAGTACAACGCGTATTAACTCCCCCTAATGAGATCATCCTTGAACCTTTGCATCCCTATCTTGTGCACTATCTTCTTGAAAGTTGCAATTGGAGGAGACTTGGTGAATGAGTTAGCCACATTGTCACTTGAACGAATCTGTTGCACGTTAATATCACCATTCTTTTGTAGCTCATGTATGTAAAATTTTTTTTGATAAAATATGTTTTGCTCTATCTCCTTCTATGAATCCTCCATTAAGATGTGCTATGCATATTGCATTATCTCTGTATAAAACTGTGGGTACATTGTCACATTTTAAACTTTATTTTTCTCAAATGAGATGTATCATGAACCTCAACCATACACGTTCTCGTCTTGCTTCATGAATTGCTATTATCTCAGCATGGTTCGATGAAGTGGCTACGATAGACTGCTTTGTATATATCCAAGATATGGCAGTATCCCCACATGTGAATACATAGCTTATTTGAGATCGAGCTTTATACGGGTCAGATAAGTATCCAATATCATCATAACTAATAAGATTAAGACTGTAGGCTTTAGAATGAAATCATGTGTTTGATCTTATTTTGATGTCTCTTAATAGGAGCAGAACTATATCTTGCTAACAAAGTAACTGAAAAGGCTATATCAGGCCTTGTAGTATTTTTAAGATACATTAGTACACCAATTGAACTAAGATATGGTACTTCAGGACCAATCCATTTCGGTATGTTTCGTATTTCAGCAAATAATCTTATTGCTTTTGAAAACTCTCCAAGAGTTTTAATAATTTTCAAGCTATAAGCTTATACAATATAAGGATTCTAAATAAGTTTCCCAAAAACTTTTATACGCTTCAAACATTTTGAATCCTTAGAAAGTTTCATATGAATTTTGTCAAGTAATAATATTCAACATGTATATGTGACATCTTCAAGTGCATGGACTGCAAATCAAATAAGTTTTACACTTACCAAGATGCATCCTTTCATGTCACTTGATAAATGCTTCTATGTCAACATGCTTAAATAAATGTAGAATTTAGATCCTCGTAATCTTTTACAATATTGCACCAATATCGTATCAAATATATCGTTAATGATATATCATTTTGTATCGGTTCATAATGCGACATAACATTTTGAGGTCTCATCATTTCATTATTTTTAGGTACCTGAACCTTTCATAAGGTTTTATGAAGTGTTATGTCATAGACTTTTCAAAAGTACATTTTCTTGTTATTATGATTATTTGCTCCTTATCCTTTTCAAGGATTATTTTATTTAGAACCGATTAATCTACCACGCTTCACGCATGCATAGACTTTATCCTTTAGGAACACAAAATAGGAGCATTTGCAGCTTTAATATGAGATGCTTTCGGCATTTGACTTGAATTATCTTTTGAATGGGAATCTGATGATAATTTTTGACATATTTCATAGCTGCATATAATCTCCCCTTTATGTTAGAAAAACTAACATACATCCTCCATTTTCTTTGAGGATTTCATCTTTGTGTATCTTGGTATATTCATTAATCGTATACCGCACTAGATGAAATAGTTGGTTCCTGACTTTGAACCAATTAAGAGGAAAGAAATAATCATAATTTATTAGTCTAATGCATACAAGTGCTATTGTATGCAACATATCATATTTCAGACCAACACATGAAACTTTGTTTTCATTAGTAATGGTTTAGCTATTTATCGAAGGCATTCAATGCTAAACCATCATCATCAAGATGAATTGTCTTGATTACATAATCTGAAAGTTATTCTCTTAACTCAATTTTATTGAGCAAGCAACATTTGTAAATGCCAAACGGCAGGTTGACAATAAATGTACATATGGTCATCTTATATCGATGTATCTTAATATATCACATGACAGGTGAACGGGCCCATATTCACCTTTTATACTTTTCAGCTTTAAGGAATTCAATCCCAACATTAGTTGGTCCAACCAACTTATCATGAGAACAAGCAACATAAATAATTCTCAAAGAATCTTCTAGCTCTTCAATACATGTCTAATACTCAATATGCACATCTTCGAGATGTCACAATCGTTCACATCAATTTATGAACTTTTATTTTAGTAAACTCCAAGTTTATCATGACATGTACTTTTTTCTTTTGTAAATTTTAGATTTACTATTACATGAATAAATTTCAGATTTACTACTTTAGAAGTAGATTTCAAAATAACTTTTCTCAGTTATTCTGCCTTATTCGGAGTTGAGTTGTGATACCATCACAATCAAGTGTACGTTTGCATTAATAAGGTTCTCATTCTCCAGGAATGAAATATAATTGTGCCTTAAGCTTATCAAATTATGATAGCTTATAACCTCTTTCATGATATTGCTACTTCAGGAGCAAATCGAGGCATAAATATGATAGAGAGAATTTCTCTATATTGCTACCACATTCACTTCAAGAATGAAGCAAATTGTCATCCTTCAGACTTATCATATATTGCTACCACATTCACTTCTTGGAATGGAGCATATTCAGTGAACAAGTTTCCTGACTTTTCATTAAAAAACACATTATTTTTCCTTGGCCATCATAATATCATTAATTTGGTGCATTGAGATTCAAACTCAATGTCTTACCCATATAAAGGCGTCTTAGGCATAAATCAATGGGACTTGAACCCAATATATCATCATCCCTTTTGATAATATTGTTCTTGAGGAATAAATTTAAAACATAAATGGTTACAAACCAATTATTTTTTTCTCAAATCCAATAATAATTATATTATTAGTAGCAAAAGACA
>NW_025843696.1:0-1968 GCF_002878395.1 Capsicum annuum | reverse complement strand
CGAGCAAAGACCAAGGAGTCAAGTTCCATCGACCCTGAAAAATTCAAGACCGAGGATATGTTAGCAAGAATATTGAATAGAGTGGAAGGTACAAAAAAAATAGTTCATAAGTTCAAAGGTGACTTCTCTTAACTATATCAAACCATGGTGTCACACTCCGCCTATATCAAGCAATTGGAAACCCAAATTGGGCAAATCTCCATGTAACTAAATGCTAGGCCTAGAAGTGGACTCCCTAGTGACACAATTGCTAATTCAAAGAATGATGCTCAAGTTTTAGAAATTATCACAAGGAGTGGAAAGACATTTGTTGAACTCTCTAAATGAAACTTGAGTGATAAAATGCCCAAAGCTAAAGCAAAAAAGGTGTTACCTCAAAGTCAAGAAGAAAATGATGAGAAGAAACTGATGAAAGTGATGAAGAGGTGGTTGACATTGAAAATACACAAAGTGAAGCAAGGACCATAATCCAAGTTCTTTCCCCATTCCCTCAATGATTGTATAAAAAAGAGGAAGGTGACAAATTGAGTAAGTTCATGACAAAACTTAGTAATTTATCGATAAACATCTCGTTGCTCGGGGCGATCTAAGAGATCTCGAGTGCGCTAAGTTAATGAAAAAGTTGATGTCTAAAATGAATATTGTCGAAGGTGACACCATTGAGGTCACTCATGGGTGTAGTGCTATCATTGATCGTAAGGTTGTTGAAACGAAAGACGACCCCAGAGCGTTTACCATTCCTTGCACAATAGGGACACATGAGTTTACAAAAGCTCTATGTGACCTTGGAGAGAGCATCAACTTAATGCCCTTTCTCATCTATAAGAAGCTTAGGTTGGATTCCCCAACATTAACCTCTATGCAACTCTTAATGGAGGGCCAGTCTATCAAAAGGACGGTGGGAATTTTATTTGATGTTTTTCTTAAGGTGAACAAGTATATATTTCCAGTGGATTTTGTGGTATTGGATTGTGAAATGGACCAAGAGGTACCTATTATCTTTTACCACTCTTTATTGGCCACCAAAAGAGCCATTGTCAATTTAGAGATGGGGGAAATGATATTTAGGGTACAAGAGGATGAGGTCTCTTTCAAAATTTGCAAGACAAAAGAACAAACAACGAAACTTTAAGTTGTGTTCATGGTGGATGATGACGATAAAAAGGCAAATGAGGAGGGACTAGAGGATCCACCTCTAAGATGTATGAAGAAAGACATTGTACCACGATATTAACTAAGGCGCTAGGTTGGAGGGAACCCATAAATTCCATGAAAGTGGCTCGTGTCTTTTTGACATGTTTCGTAGTATATATTTTATCTTTTGCGTATGAATAATTCATGCATTTGTGGCACTATGGAGTGCATTGTATGATCTTAGAAAGGGGGAAGTGTGCATTTTGGAATTAAAAATAAATAAAGGAAGAATTTGTAAAAATTGAGCAAAGATCTGAACAGGGGAAAACAGGGGACCAAAACGACTCTCAATTGCTGCGATCATAGTTACCCGCTTGTCTGCGATCGCAGACACCTTAACGCGGTTGTGGTTACTTTACCCACATAATCCCTAATTCCCCCATTCCCCTCACACTCCCTTTCAAGTTTTACTATCTAATTGAGATAATTTCTGGCCAAGTTTGTGAGCTCTTAAATAGCATCCTTACATCCCTCTTGCATCACAAATCCGGTAGCAGTCATGAATCCATACTTTGTTTTTCTTCAAAATAGGCCCTAGAATGCATGATTAAGAAAGGTC
Organism: Capsicum annuum; assembly: GCF_002878395.1. Taxonomy (NCBI): domain Eukaryota; kingdom Viridiplantae; phylum Streptophyta; class Magnoliopsida; order Solanales; family Solanaceae; genus Capsicum; species Capsicum annuum. Next base: position 215 of record NW_025843696.1, on the reverse strand, counting down.
CTAAAGTTTTGATATTTCTGTTTTCTATGTTGTCCAACTTGGTATTGGTGTATTGTTGGCTGCTTGAGTAAGGTGTGCACACCACGGGAAATCTTGAGTACTTGCAAATATGTGAAAAAGGTAGACAAATAAGGTGTGCACACCAAGTGTTTGACACATTACACGAATGAACTTTGAATAATGATATTTGCATGTTAAAGGACACATTTAAATAC
>NW_025843695.1:0-1535 GCF_002878395.1 Capsicum annuum | reverse complement strand
GAGTACCTATGTAACACCCTAAATTTCTGAATCGGAATGCTACATGGGGCTCATGACCCTGAAGGACCACAAGCTAACCCATGACTGAAATCTATACCTGTATACTACATAATATATCATAAAATGCAGAAACATAAACATGAAAGGCCATAAGGTTTGAGCTAAATAAACGTATGATAACAAAATATCTGAAAAAGGTATAACAATACCAAAACAAGTCATAAATACTGAAAATAATGAGATCTGAATATATAATCTGACATCTAGTCTGAAAGACTCTAACTGAACTGAATAAAGAGTTGAAGGAACATGTCTCCAACTAACTCCATCTAGAAACTGAATAGTAAATGTAACAATAATCATATTATTCTCGAATGAGAAGGATTCACTGCAAACTCTGAACACTAGAATGCTACTGATGATCTAGAACTTGTGCCTCTGAACCTATGGTGTAACATAAGAGAAAGAGCCATAGCGCAAATGCGTCAGTACGTCTGAATGTACTGAGTATACGAGTGAGGTAAGCTAAATACAAAGGGTTATATGCATGAACAATGCTAACTAATATGAACGTGAGAATACATACATATATACATAACTGTGATTGAACACATGGAGATACTGACTACTGAGTCTGAATACTGACAGCATGAGTGTACTGATACTGAGATACTAAATAGATGAATGACTATTTTTGACAGTTTAAATTATGAAAAACTGGTCTGGTTGAATGTGTCTGATAGTCCTGAATCTGAATACTGATATCATGAATTCTGATAACTAATATGACTGATACATGAGTTCAAAAAACTGATATAACTATGATGATTAGCCTAATTGATGTAACTGATACTGAGCGACTGTATCTGACAGTCTAAGTTCTAATGGAACTATTTGAGTTCTGTTTATATGGAGTAACTGAATTTGAGATCAATCCTATCTAGCAGGTAATCTTTAAATCTGATGATTTTGATACTATTTAACTATAGTTGAGATCAGTCCTGTCTAATGGGTGATATTGAAGTCTATTTATAATGATAAGGATTAATTGTCTCTAACAGTACTGAATCTGTACTACCAAAGTGAGTTTACTATATCTGACAGTCCTGAATCTGTAACTAAAACTGTGGGATGTATTCATCTAACCGACATTCCCTAAGCTAAGCTGACTGGGGTCCAATCTCTGCCATAACTGGAAGGGTGTCAGTACCGCGCCACCAGTAAAGACATCTGCTGTGGAGTTAGTCCTAATCTAGTAGGTGACTCCTAGGATCAGTCCTATACATATAAATGTGCTAACGGGTGACCCCTGAGTATGTCAGTACTATCTAATGGGTGACACCTCGTACCTATGCTGGCAACGTAGTTTTGGAACTTAGGGATTTCTTCTAGGGATCTCAGTCCTATTTTGGTGGGTGAGCCCCCATCCCTAGGTTCGTTCGGTGCTGAATCCTACTCCCATCTGAAAGACACTGAACTGAATAACTGGGCTGAACTAAATAGCTTAATTGAACTAATTTGTTGAACTGATACTG
>NW_025843694.1:0-3375 GCF_002878395.1 Capsicum annuum | reverse complement strand
ACTCTTGAAATATTTAAAATATACAAGTTTGTTAGGTTGTTTTATGAGATATGATGTGTTTTGGGTATGTTTTGTAGGAAACCAAGTTTGGAAGCTTAAACTGAAGAAAAAGATAAAAGTTAAAGTTTTGGGCTACTTATTGAGGCACTTCTGGGCACAAGTGCCACTTACCAAGTGTAGGTGTCCAAAGTAGGTGTCAGAATTTAAATTCTAGAAGCTCAAAAGCAGGAAAAAGAAGACCCTATCACTTACCAAAGGCACCTACGGTCTATAGGTACCCTTAGTAAGTGTCAGAAGGACAAGTCTAGAGAGCTTCAAAAGTTGTGCAGGAGGTCTGTCACTTACCAATGACCACCTAAGGTCCATAGATGACCTTAGTAAGTAGTCACTGACCTCAATTTTCCTTTGTCATTCAGGTTGTGATTATTAGGGTTTTTTTTGTATCCTATAAATACCCTTTTTACATTTTTATATAGTTTACGCACTCTTAACACTTATAAATATATATTTGATTCTAGGAGTTGAATTTGATCTTGGGATTTCTTTGTATTGATTTTGGTTGTTTATTCAGTTAAACACTTTGGGTTTTATCCATTGATTATTGTGATATTGGCTAAATGTCTTTAATTATGAGTTTTTTTGATCATATTGCTAACATGAGTGGCTAATTTCCTTAGCTCGGGTTGTAGGAACCCTACCAAAATAACAAAATAGGGGAAGTGTTCAATCCTTCTAGATAGTTGTTAATGCATGGATTGTGGTTTTCTTTATACTTGTTTCTTAACTATTGAAAATGTTAGAATCTAGCTTATATTCATAATGAGCCTGAGAGGGAGGTAGAGATAGGGAAAAAGATATTATAATAGTGATTTGAGATTAACTGCTGAAATAATCTTAACTGGATTATCTACTTAAAATAATCAACTTATATCTAATCAACTTGAGATGGAGAGGAGATTGTTAAAATTGGGGTCTAAGAAAAGGGTTAGTTAGGCAATTCTCTGAGATCGAAAGGAGATGAGTTATATTCACCAAAGTATGATGAGAGATTATTAGTGATACCTAACTTACCAGATTTTATATGTGCAGTAGTTTTATAGTTGAATTAAGAATGAGAAGCCTACTGAGTTAGAATCCAAGGGGAACACAAGCCTAGTGTTTCTATGATTAATTACTTCCAAAGTTGAGTTTTGTTACTTATTCGAGATTACAATAACATACCTCTTATTTACTTTCAGTTTTGCCCATTGATTCCAGCAAACTAGAGAGACAAGTCAACATATTCCCTGTGGGTTTGAACTTAATATAGTTGGGTTACTTTACTTGATAGCGACCTCTTTATTCTTTAGTTGAAGATGTTTTTTTGGGCGTTGATCAAGGGTTGAGACTTCTCATTTTTATGTCTACTTAGAATTTGGTTATCAGGGTAGTTTTAGTAGGAGCCGTAGTAGCTCCTTATTCATAGGTAGTGGTTCTCATGGTAGGTATTCTTTATGTCCATCATATAGCCTCCGAGTTAGCCTAGTCAACTTATTCAGGCAGTTTTTCAGATTACTAAAAGATATCAGTCTTGTGCCATAGACCGCCCTAGTCAGGGTGGTGTTCCATTTTAGAGGGGTTTATCTTTTGCCCATTCAAGCCGTGGTAGTTATTCCAGGTCAACCAAATTTGTTGATTCTATTTCATTTTAGGGATCTTGTTATCATTGTGAATATCTTAGTCATTATTCTCGAGAGTGCCCAAAATGTGGGGCAGTTATTATTTAAGCTCAGGGTGTTTCCCCTATTAGAATAATTTATCCCTTAGCTAAAAGTGGTTTTCATGGTTTCAGGGGTGATTCCTAAGGTACTTGAGGAGGTTCTTAGGTAGGAAAAATAGGAGGTCGGTTAGGTGCCCAACTAGGTGGTGGGTGTGGTCAGTTATATGTAGTACCTTATAGGCTTGAGGTTGAGACTTTGATGTTGTTGTTATAGGTATGATTATGGTGTGCTTCCAGTCGGCCTTTGCTTTATTTGATCGAGGATTCATTTATTCTTATATTTCTGCTTATTATGCACCACAGTTGGAGTTGTCTTGTGATTTATTATTTGTGCCATTGTATGTATCTACTCCCATAGGTGATTCTTTAGTAGTGTATTAGGTTTTTAGATTACGTGTTGTGACTATTAGCGATGTTGATACTTATGCTAATCTTATTATTCTGGATATGGTGAATTTTGATATAATTTTAGGCATATACTAGTTATCTCACTATCATGGGGTCATGGATTATTTTGCCAAAACAATTACCTTATCCATTCCTGGTATACCCCTAGTCGTGTGGCAGGAACTGTTAGCTGCGAGTCGACAGGGATTATTTCTTATGTGTGCTAGGAGACTTATTTTAAGGGGTTGTAAGTCTCACCTCACTTATATTTGTGATACTAGTGTGTAGAGTCTGTCACTTAACTTTTTCCCTATTATATGTGAGTTTCCTGATGTGTTCTTTATTGATCTACCTAGTATTCCCTCTATATGTGAGATTAAGTTTGCTATTAATTTTGAGCCTATCACTTAACTTATTTCTATGGCACCTTACCGTATGGCTCCTACTGAGCTTAAGAAAATGAATTCTCAGATTTAGGATCTTCTCAATAACGTTTTATTAGACTAAGTGTGTCTCCTTAGGGATCTCTTGTATTGTTTATGATGAATAAATGTGGTTCCATGCGTATATGTATTGATTATAGGCATCTTAATAAGCTGACGGGGAAGAACCATTATAATATGCCTCACATTGATGATTTGTTTGACTATATTCAGGGTACAACAATGTTTTCTAAGATTGATTTGAGATTTAGTTACCATCAGTTGATAATTCTAGCTAAGGATATCCTAAGACAGCCTTTAGGATCCGTTATGGTCATTATGAGTTCTTAGTCATATCATTTGGGTTGACTAATGCCCCAGCCACGTTCAATGACATCCGAGTATTCAGGCCTTATTTAGATTCCTTCGTGGTTGTTTTCATCGATGACATCCTTCTGTATTCGAGGAGTATAGAGTATCATGCATAATATTTAAGGATCATAGTGTATAATATTTGAGGATCATGCTCCAGACGATCATGTGCTTTTTGCCCAGTTCTTTAAGTATGAGTTTTCGTTTGAGTCAGTGGCATTCCTTGGACATATGTTGTCTAAGAATGGGATTATGGTAGATTCGGCCAAGATTGAGATAATTCGTAATTGGGCTAGACTTACATCTCCGACTGAGGTTCAGGGCTTCATTAGTTTGGCTGATTTTTATACACTTCATCGAAGGTTTTGCTACTATTTCAGTGCCTATTACTAGATTGACTCGAAAGGAGGTTCCCTTTTGATGGTTTGAAAAGTG
>NW_025843693.1:0-13122 GCF_002878395.1 Capsicum annuum | reverse complement strand
CCTATCTTGATAGCCCCTCACTAGGAGCTCTCTTTTTAGTTGATGTTCTACACCATAAATACAACAGTAGGAGTAGTGTTGGTTCAGTATAAAGAGAAGATTTTTCATTCTATATACTATGCCAGCAAAACTCTAGATGTCACCCAAATGAATTACATGGTGATTGAGAAGGAGATATTAGCTTTATATTATGCTTTTGACAAGTCTAGATCCTATATGGTGGGGATGAAGGTGAGAGTCTACTCTCACCATGCTGTAATCAGGTACTTATTCAATAAGAAAGATATTAAACTTAGACTCATCAGATGTATCTTAAGGTTTGAGATAGAAAGGGAATAGAGAATCAGGTGGCACACCATCTGTTAAGGCTATATGATCGATTATATATAGTTGAAGATGCATATATCGAAGAGGAGTTTCCTAATAAACCACTCTTAGCACTATGAACAACCAAACTACTATGGTATGTATACATAATGAACTTACTGGTGAGTGGCGTGTCTCTACCTAAAATGATTAGTCAGTAAAAAAAATAAGTTATACTTTGATTCCCACTTTTATTTATCATATGAGTTGTATTTGTGTAAGCAGGGTGCCAATCGAGTTATTAGGAGATGTATTCCAGAATTCCAGTCTAATGCTTGAAAGCTATCACTTATCACCTTACAAAGAAAATAATGAAGGAGAATGCATAGTGCATAAAGTGTTGCAATCAAGATGCTTTTGGCCCAATTTGTTCAAGGATGCCTCCGCTTTTATTAAAGAGTGTGACCAATGTCAAAGAATGTGAACTAATCCAAACGAAATGAAATGCCATTAAAAACACCTTAGAGGTAGAGATATTTGATGTATGGGGGATAGATTTCATTGGTCAATTCCCTCTATTGTTTGTTAATCAGTACATTTTAGTCGCAGTTGATTACGTATCTAAGTGGGTAGAAGTGACAACTCTCCATACTAATGATACAAAGGTAGTGGTTAAATTTGAAAGAGAATAATTTTTCTAGATTTAGAACCTTGACAGAAATTATTAGTAATAGAAGAATCCATTATGTGAATAACTGGTTCAAACATTTACTAGCAAAGAATGGGTGAGACTTAGAGTTACTACAACTTACCACCCCTAAATGAGTGGTAAAGTCAAAATGCCAAATCATGAAATTAAGTAGATTCTTCAGAAGATGGTAGATGGTTAATGCAAGGACTGGGATATCAAATTTGATGATGCATTATGAGTATATAAGACTGCTTATAAAATATCTATTGGGACCTCACCATGTCAATTGAATACAGAAAATCCAATAATTTTCTTGTAGAGCTTGAGCATCAAATTTAATAGGTAGTAAGAATGTTGAATCTAGATCTTAAGTTAACAAGGCAAAAATGTTTGCTTTAGTTACACGAACTTGATGAGTTTCACTTAAATGTTGCTTGCATGCTTATGAGAATGAAAAACTCTACAGGGAGAAGACAAAAGGATACCATGCCTCTAGTATTTGAGCCTGGCCAGAAAGTGTTGTTGTTTAACTCGAAGTGTAAGCTTTTTCTAGGAAAGTTGAGGTAAAAGTGTTTTAGTCTATTTAAGGTTGTTTGAATGACCCATCATGGGGTAGTTGAACTATGACATGAGGAAAAGAGCACAATATTATTGGTAATTTGACACGGAATCAATCATTACTAGGACGAGCATGGGGATAGACAAAAGAAGTCCATCACATTTGCAAATGAATAATTGATACTTGCGTCGTCCTGCAACATTAAATTACATGCTAATTTAGAGGCAACAAAGAATGTAATGTAATAGTTAGGATCTATTAAGAAAAGAAAAAAATGATTACAAAAGCACAAAAAGATGTGTTGATCCATGACCAAAACTACGAGATTGGTGGGAGAAATCTACCTTTTTAATGTATTTTGTTATTTTTGGTGTGATTTGATGCATTAATGGTGATTCATGATATTGGACGAAGAAAGTGAGGGGTGTAAAATGTGATTTCTAGAGCTTACATAAGTATTTCAAGGTGCCAAGGTGAGTTAAAAATAAATTTATCCAAAAAAGGGAGTGAAAATGCCTCAAAGCATCAAAACTGTGCACTTTCCCAGAACAGAGGAAGGTATTAGTTAGGTTTAATCTCAATCCAAAAAATAGTGGGATTTTGTGAAGTTGATATACCATGGAGGTTGGGATCCATCTTATGGTCATGGTATGGAGGGAGCTAAATTCACAAACCCATAAAATAGTGATCCCTCATGATTATCGCATGTCAAGGAGGCTAGGTTGCCTAATATAAGCGTGGCATAGAGGGAAAACTTTTGGCAAAAAATTAATTCAAGTTTTGGGTTAAACTCGATCTACTTACCCCTTTAAAACAAAAGTTTCCCAATTCTTTCCTATTTCCCCAACCCTAGCTTGTTTCTCCTCTAAATTCTCTCAAGTATCAATATGACATGCTGATCCAATTTCACCAAATTCGTCCCACTTTATCTAGTATGTGTACAGCAAGTATGATTTTTTTATTCTCCTCCTTTTGTGTACGATTACGTGTTGTGTGAAGGTATCCTTTACGTTGGGTAGGCATACTTCAGAGGTGTTTAGACCAAGCATTGATGGTGTCGAGTAAGTCAAGCATTACAGTTGTCTAGTTAATTTTGTTAAGGAATATTTGAATATGTTTAAGAGTCAATAGTTATATGGTGTCTGGGAAATGAGAATATTAATACTTGAGAAATTTTGTGCTAGAGGTACCTTGTTTTGTGATAGAAGTTGAGGTTTGTAGCAGAAAGTTAGAAACGTTGAGGTGAAGATGCTAGTTACATGAGCTGTTAGTAAAGAGTTATTGTTTGACTTACAATATGGTTTGTAGTCACTCGACTTTGTCATTGATACTTATTATGCTTTAAATTGTGGAAAGTTGTTCCATACTCCCTTAAGTTGTGAATTTTAAAAAAAATGTTGGAGTTTGCCTCTTTGTAATAGGAACTAGTGCTGATATTCACAAGGAGGGGAAGTCTGATTACCCTCACTTCGAGTCTAGTGCACCCTTGCTAGCAACTAAGTGTAGGGTGGTTCCAAAAACCCCTCGCACTTAGTATTTGCTAGTTTACTAATCTTAATTTAATGTGGTTATTTTTGCATTGTTTTGGGCAGGTATTATGTCTAGCAGGCAACAAAAAGGTAAAGGAATTAGTTTCTCAAGTGAGGGAAGGAAGAGAGTTCAAGTTGGTGCTTGTGTTATGAAATCCCTAACATTTCCAAGAGGGAAAACACGAAGGCTTGAGACTAGATAGGTTTTGGATAAAGGAAATAAATGGTATAACAAACATCTAAAATCCAAATATTCCTTGGATGAGATGTTTGATGAGGCTAGCCTGAGAAGGTAATTACATTAAATTATGCAATAGATAGAGAAATTGGGTTTGAGATTTATTTTTGATGAGCCAATAGACTGTAACTTGCATCTAATTAGTGAATCTTATGCAAATTGGGATCCTTAACATGCCGAATTTAAGGTTTGGATTAGGAGATAAGTCATGAAGTTTGAAGCACAAAATTTGAATACCATATTGGGTACTTCAGAGGCTGATCCTCTTTCACTAAGGCAGCTGGACATTGTTCCACCATACACTGTGATTCAAATATACTGATTGGAAATAGATCGGTGATGGAGAAGAGTCTCCACAAGGATCATGGTTACCATCTGATAATCCTTATGCCCATATGAATCGGGAGGCTCTTATTTGGTTTAAGATTATTTAACACTGCCTCATATAAGTAAACAAATGACTGATGCTACTTAAGAAAGAGTTTGTTTAGTTTATGCCCTTATGTAAGATGTGGAGATAAATATTGGGGTTGTGATTAAGTGGCTATAAAAAATAGATGGTCCATCAGAGTCGTAGGTATGGAAAAATTGATGATATTAAATAGGAGGCATTGGATTACAACTCTAGTTAGAGAGGCATTTGGTTGATGTGATAAAAACTAAGGCACTTGATTTTCTTATAGTCCCGTGCTTACACTAGCCGAGCGACATGCTCAAGATGATGAAATCATGAACTATATTTTTGGAATGAGTATTTTGAAAATGTCCATTTGTAATACCCCGTAATATTCTTAGTTTAATTCATCTCTTAGTTGCATGTATAAGGGGCTTAAGGCCTGAAATTTTCACAAAGTATTGGCGGCTTAGTATATTCTTAAGACCTCTAACTTTGATGACTTTTATTTTGGCCTTCCCGACCCCATGGTATTGGTTTTAGAGTTAATTCAGGTTCAGGGATGTAAGAAGTTGGTCTCGTGTTAGTTTTGGATTTTTCAAATAAGGTTTGGGGCATGTTTGGATTATTTTTCGTCATGATGTAAATTTTCCCATGTTTTAATTCAAGTGAATTTTATGTTAAACCCCCAATTTATGAATTATACCATGTAACCATGTTGCTTTCTTATGTTTAATACACTCTCATGATTTAAGTTTAAATTTTAGTGGTCAAATTCAAGTGAGAAAAGTTTTCAGGAGTTAAAGACTTGACTCACTTTTACCCCGACTTTGCCAGATGGTTTAGATGGGTTTGTAGTTTATTGTGATGCTTCCAAAGTTGGTCTTCATTGTGTATTGATGCAAAGAGTTAAGATCATAGGCTACACCTCTAGACAGCTTAAACTCCATGAAAAGAATTACCCTACCCATGGTCTTGAGTTGGCAGCTATTGTTTTCACCTTAAAAATTTAGAGGCATTATCTTTATAGGGTTCATGTTGATGTGTTCACGGATCACAAAATTTTGCAGTATGTGTTCTCGCAAAAATATTGTAATCTTCGTTAGAGAAGGTAGCTTACGTTGTTAAAAGATTATGATATGAGTGTGTTGTATCATCTGGGCAAGGACAATGTAGTGGCAAATTCCCTTATTAGATTTTCTATGGGTAGTGTTACTCATGTTAAGAAAGATAAGAAGAAGTTAGTTTGGGAGGTTCATCAGTTTGCTAGATTAGGTGTTCGATTGGTTGATTCAGCTAAAGGTAGAATTTGGGTTCAAAATGGTTCGGAATTTCTTTGGTTGCCAAAGTGAAAGAAAAGTAGGATAGGGATCCTAATTTGGTTAAGTTGAAGAAAGCAGAGAGATCAGAAAGTAGAGGTTTTCTCCTAAGAGGGAATGGTGTGTTGCGTTGTTAAGGTTGGTTGTATGTCCCGTGTGTTGACAATTTGAGGCAGCGAATTTTAGCGAAAGCGCATTGTGCGCGATATTCTATTCATCCAAGAGCCACTAATATGTACCATGATTTATGGGAAATCTATTGGTGGAATGGTATGAAGAAGGATGTTGGAGAGTTTGTGGACAATTGTTCGAATTGTTAGTAGGTCAAGGTTGAGAACCAAAGGCCTACTGGTACATTATAGCAGTTCAGCATCCCCACTTGGAAGTGGGAAGTAGTGAACATGGATTTTGTAATAGGGTTGCCTCGTACGCATCATCAGCATGCTTTGATTTGGGTTATTGTTGATAGAGTGAAACAAGTCAACCTATTTTTTGCTAGTTCATACCTCATATTCAGATGAGGGTTATGCCAGGCTTTATCTTAGGGAGTTGATTAAGTTGCATAGGATTCCATTGTCTATCATTTTAGATAGAGGTACTCAGTTTACCTCTCACATTTGGAGAGCTTTTCAGAAGTGTCTTGGTACCCAAGTTCATCTCATCATAACTTTTCACCCTCAAACAGATGGTCAGGCAGAAAGGACCATTTAGCCTTTAGAGAACATATTAAGGGCATGTGCAATTGACTTTAATGGTTGTTGGGATGATCACTTGCCTTTGATTGAGTTTGCCTACAACAATAATTATCACTCCAGTATTTAGATGGCTCAATTTTAGGATCTCTGGGAGGAGATGTAGATCTCCTATTGGTTGGTTTGAGGTAGGGGAGATTGCTTTGATAGGGCCAGATTCAGTGTTTGAGGCCATGTAGAAAGTTTATTTGATTCAAGAGAGGCTAAAGATAACCCTAGGCCATCAAAAATCTTATGCAGATAGAAGGAGAAAAGATCTTGAGTTTGACGCTGGTGATTTTGTCTATTTGAAAATCTCGCCCATGAAGGGAGTAAAGATATTTGGTAAGAAGGTGAAGCTTAGTCACCAATATAATGGCCCTTATAGAATCTTGAACCATTTTGGGAAGGTAGCTTATGAGCTAGAGTTGCCTGCAGATCTGGCATCAGAGTATCCGGTGTTCCATGTTTCCTTGTTAAAGAAATGTATTAGTGATTCATCTGTTGTTTTGCCTTAGAAAGTACAGATGTTTAGGATCACCTTTCCTTCGAAGAAGTCCCAATTGAGATACTTGATCGTCAGATTCGTAGGCTAAGGAACAAAAAATTTCCCTTGGTTAAAGTTCTATGGTGGAATCAGTCCGTTGAGGGAGATACTTGGGAAGCAGAAGAAAATATGTGTACCAAGTACCCTCATCTTTTCTCCGCAAACTCAGATTCAACTTAAGGTAATAGTTTTCCTAGATTGACCCTTTTCCATTCTTAGTTCCAACAACATAACCATTCTCACATCGTTGCATGCATTCTCATGTCATAAATTTCAATTTCCCATGTTTTAATTAAAGTGAATTTAATGTTAAATCCTGAATTTCTGAATTATACTATATAACCATGTTGCTTTCTCATGTTTAATATACTCCCATGTTCAAGTTTATAATTCCATGTGTTTGATGAAATATCTATGATTTTGGGATTTTAACCATGATCCCCATTCTACAGTTTTTAAGTATTGATATCGTGCCTTATAGTCATTTAGTGCGGTGGATTATGAATATATACCTATGTGGTTATTTATGCTTTAGCTCTTTCAAGTAATGATTCAGTTAAACCATGAACATAGTTAATTACTCAGTTGATATAATCATGATGACCACTATCAGAAATCATAATCAGTTAAACTTAGTTTAGTTCAGTATCAGTGTCAGTTTAGTTAGGAATAAGATTTAACACCTAACGAACCCAGGGATGGTGGTTTACCTCTCAGTAGAGGGTTGACCTTTAGTAGAAGTCCTAGAGGTTTAGAACTACATATCCAGCATAGGTTTGATATGTCTTCTTACTAGTTAAGGGTTGACACATACTCATGAGAGCACCTGCCAGTAGAGGGTGACTCCTTAGTCCTTCGGGACACCAGTTTAGTGGATACACACAACAATTATTAGTACCCGTGGGACGGTACTGACACCCTTCCAACTGGGGTTCTAGGTTGGACACTGATTAGCTCAGATTGGGGCATGCTAGTGTAATACCCAATATTTTTCCTAGCTTAATTTCATTCCTAGAATGTCAAGGATTAACTTCTAAAACGAATACCATTTTATTCATGTAGAATTTTCCAGAATTTGGACCATCCATTGTGTAGATAATTGAATAATCTTTCCATCTATACCAATTTCTTCCAAATACGATACTCGGTGAAGAAGTTAGGGCATTTTTAGTAAACAGTGTGCCAACTGGGCAGTCACCTCATTGCAGTGAAGGACAATTTCATAATTGTCAATTCCAATGGACCTCCGTAATTGTACTGCATCGCAGAGAGGTCCAATTTTCCAGTTGTCCAAATCCAGTAGACCAATACGCTAGTGGCGCATCGCGCCAGTGGCCAGAATGGCATTCCAAAGGCACGCCGCGATTGATCCGCGTCGCGAAGGAGTTCCAGCTCCTACTCGTCCATTTTCCAGTAAGCCACCGCGATAGTGGTGCGTCCGGTGGCCAGCCAAATTGGGAATTTTGCACCCTTTTTCAGTTCCATTTAGAAGTTAAAAGGGGTATTTTGGTTAATCCCCAGGCCCCCAATCCATCCAAAACGTGATATCAAACCTATTCTAAGCCTGTTATGCTCATTATTCATCAATTCTCTCTCAAAGAAAAACCCTAGAGCTCAAATCTTTCTCTCCAAGAAATCAAAATCCTCTATTATTTCTCCAAGAAAGCTCAAAATTGAGGATTCCCAAGACAAGATAATCAAGAACTCATCTTCAAGAACTCAAATAGGAATGAAAAATTCAAGTTTCTTCATCTAATCATCTACCAAGGTATGTGGGATTTATGAACAAGGATCTCCTTTCATCCTTGTGCCCAAAACTAAGTTTTAATTACAATTTCATATGATTTTGAATGTTTATACATGAATTTTAAATTAGGGTTCATACTCATTATTTCTCTTTGCAAGATTTTGGGATTTCAAGTGTTTTAGAAGAGGAATTGCATGTCTATTTTCATATTTTCATGTCTATTACAGTAATTTCCAGCTATTGAAATGAATTATCATTATTTTCATTATCAAGCATGATTAATATGATGTTTTGATATGAGTTTGATCCATGAGTTATAAAGCCTAAGTTTATATGTTCATATTTCAAGAAAGATGATGCTGTAAGCATCCTATGATCAGTAAATTTATAGATTCTCAGTAAAGCTTTGATCTTTTGATCCTCAGTTTAGCTATGGAATCCACTTTACAGCTTTAGAACAGATTACAGAATCTAGATCAGCTTTATTTATAGATTTAAGCAGATAAAGGTATAACTAGCTTCAGAATAAACCCTTATCCTAGTTTTTAAAGTGAATTTCCAACAGAATGAGCATACAAATTAAAGGGAGTAGTATTTAACACCGAGCGAGAAGTGTGGGATTAGCGTGCCCTATCTTCCATATAACTACATAGCCAACGTAGGTACAGATTTTGAGATTATTCCTATTTCTATATGTATGGCAGTTTTAGCTTGTGATCGATCAATGGATAGTAGGTTATACTCCCTGGCAAGAATATGACACCTCTCCCCAACATGAGGTTTCCTCTTTAGGAGGATAAAATATTGGACTCCATGTTAGCTCTCATGGTTTATACCGGTTAATAGAACCTCCCTTCTAGTTAAAGTAAAAGATTTATAGAAAAGCTTTTAGAAAACTAAGTGCACAGGCTCATAACTTTATTCAAATTATGCTTTATAGAAAGATATCAGCTACAGATTTTAGCTTTTAGATTTCAGATTTAAGAGTAAGTCCTTTCTATACTTAGACAATATAATTTAAAGAGAGAATACCAGTACAACCTTTAGAACTAAATGTTATGACTCACTAGATTTATAAAGTTTATTTTCTATTCATGATTTCAGATTTTAGTATTTCAGATATTCCAGCTTATGTGAGTCATTTACATTTAGCATGCATTGTTTTACAAATTATAATGATGAGATAATGTTTTTACTTATGCATTCACCCCCATATACTTAGTACATCCTCAAAATATTGATCCACATATATATATCTATGTGCTGCATTATCTCATCATGTAGGTATTAGTTTAGTTGTAGCACGCATACTATATTCAGACAGTTTGCATCATCCATCAGCAGGTGATGAGTCCCCTTGATTCAAGGCCTCGAGTCAGTCATTTAGTTTGAGCAGTGTTTTATTTTTATTTATTCAGTCATATTAATTTGGGATAACTAGGGGTCATGATCCGGCTACCTATAGTGAATACTAGTAGAGGCTTCATAGACAGTCCATAGAGTTAATGTATTGATTCCAGTGTTGTTTTGTAAAAGAAGAGTTGTAATTATTTTAATTTAGTTTTGGATTGATTAGATTCAGAAAAGAGTCATCTTTCATTTATTTCGTTTAGATTTATGTATTTTATTCAGTTGCTTATGAGTTATGCCAGTGGAAGGGTTAGGTTGGGATTACTTGTGGTCCTAAGCACCGTGTGACATCTCGAGATCCATTTTTGGGGTGTTACAAACTTGGTATCAGAGCGTAAGGTTCAAGTGTCCTAGGGTGTTTGTGAAGCTATGTCTAGTAAAGTCTTGCGGAATGATATGGAGACGTCGGTACTTTTCTTTAAGAGGCTACAAGGCATTTAAGAAAAGTTACCCTTCTTTCATACTTTAGATCGTGCTGTAAAGTTGTTCCATCAGAAACTCCTATCTAGTCTTGTGTTACCCCAAAATTCTTCATCTATGAATTATTCTCGAGATAACATGATCAACAAGTTCTTATTCCTCTTCAAATAATGCCCTCAGATTTACCATCAGTAAACTCAGAAGTCACACCAAGGGCTTGAGAGGAGCTCTCTAGTGTGTCATAAGTCCCTTAAGTTTAAAATTATATCCTTATCCCTATGAGTTTTTCAGATGAGGTAGAATTAGATATGTATTCAGATTGAGCATTGACCCTTTTAATACAAATAATGCTCATGAGAGGAGATAGTATGAACCTAGACTATTAAATAAAGTATGCATTCGAGGGGTATTATGAACTTTAGTGCTATGATTTATGAATAGTAGAACCTTATTATAGTTGGAACTATGGGTATAGAAAAGTAGTGGCAAGAAAGTGGGAATGACCATTGATAGAAAGTATAGAGATAAATTTATGCATATTATCGAGATGTGTTAAGGTGATATGTCCTTGTGTATTAGTTTAGTGAAGGGTGAAGAAGGAGTTATTAGTTAAGGAGAATTGTTGTTTGCTTGAAGTATGGAAGGAGTTATTGATGGTATTTATGGTGATTGAAAAGTATAGGATATTAATGAAGTATTTGGTGATTGAGTACCATTAATTTAGGTGTATAGAAGGGTAAACAGTAGTGATGTGTAGAAGTAGCATGTGTTAATGGATTATAATGAGATAGGTCACATGATTTTGATTGATTACTATTATTATAAAGTTCTAGTGGACTAATATTTCTTGATGTTTTATTTTATAGCTTCCAAGTGAGAATTGTATGTAAGGTGGGTTGTTAAATCATATTTAGAACTAGATATTAATTTTGAACTGTTGATGGTCATCAAGGTAGATGTAATGATTTCTTGGTTAGTGATGCTAGTTATATAGAAGTGATCTAGTAGGCTTGAATAGTATGTGCAAGAGTTTGAGTCCATTTTAATTTGTAATTAAGTATTATGTTGTATGTATGATGAAGAAGTATGCCCAAGGTGATATGGGGTTGCATTATTTTCTAAGGTTATTACGTGTTGTGTGTGGTTAGTAGTATTGTTGAGTTGCTAAGAGGAAGGAGACTAGTTATATATATAGTATATGATGTTCTTAATAGCTAAGTTAAGGAGTTGAGTTATGGATAGATGATGTTGAGCCCTTTTCGTATGATCTTGATTCTCATGGTTTAGAAATATAAGTTTAGAGATGCAATATTAGTAGGCTATGATGAAAGCAGTATGGTTTATTAAAGGTTGAAGATATTCATGTTGAGTGTTAGGAACTAAGTTTGAATCATTGAGGAGTGAGCGAATAGAAATGAGAGTTAAAGCTCTAGATGGTGTGAACTCAGGATGTGGTGATACTCATGAAAATTCTAAGTTAGTAAGTGTTCAAGATATTATATGATGATTAGTGTGGCTGTAGAAAGATAGAGTTGTACTAGGAAGTATTAGAAGTGAGTTTTACACTTTCAGGTGTAGTCTTTCAGAGAAATTTTATTATTTGCATGTATTATTATGTTCCAGACTCTAGAGTGCAATGAGTGTAGTTCAGTTTAGAGTTCAGTAAAGGGTTCCTCAGACTTAGAATGATGGCTTAAAGCTAAAGGGGAGATAATAGAACGAGTAACCAAGTTAAGAGGGAGATCATAGTTCATGTTCATGTATATAATAGAGAATCATGTACTCTCCCAGTTCCTAGTATGAGGAGTTCCAGTTCATTCAGAGATTAGAATCATATTCCATAAAGTTATGAACTCGAAATTCTGTACATGAAGCTCATAACTCACGTACTCATGCTTTACAGTATATTCAGATCCAGTAATCAAGCAACACTCTAAGCAATCAGTAAAGTTCAGGTTTATATTATGAACGTCCTTAGATTTGATCTCTTTAATGAATCCATGTCGCGAACACTCTATTCCCTAGGCCTCGGTAAAGTGTCAAGTTATGCTTGGTATCCCTTCATGTTTCAAGCCTTGTTATTCTAACCATTCAGTGACCTTCCCTTAGGTCAAAATAGTGATGATGAACAGTTACGTAGATGGGAGAGAGTAAATGTGATATATTAGGAAAGATGGTTGTATGCTAGTTTTATGTAAGTCTATAGATGAAGAAATATTGAGGTGAATCTTTTTGTGTATGAATTAGTTATTTGAGAATATTTTATGTGTGCCTTCTTAAGAATAGTTCATGGAAGTTGTTATTGATAGAGGTGTTAGAGAATACGAGAAAGGTGCTCTTATGGGTATTTCTTTAGAAGCGCATATGTGGTTATGAAGATAGGCTTGAATGTCATGTTGGTATATAAGAGGATAGGTATGTTATACATTAATGAATTTCTAGTAAGAGGTTGAATTTAGTTATTAAAGTGATAAAAAGAATCATCCTAGAGTAAGTAGTTATGACAATGCTTGGGGTAGTGAATCCATGGTTCAGACTAGTATTATGGTGTTATGTGCAGTACCTCATGATTCTGAGTTAGGCTTAACCATGATGAGAGGATTTAGTTCAGGTTAAAATTTAGTAGACAGATTTATCAATGCCATGTGAAAATTTTAAGTTGAATCAAGCGAGTATGGTAGTTGAGGGGAATAGTATAGTTGAGGAAGTGTTTGAGAAGTGTTGGTAAGCTTGAAAGTAAGAAGTTCCATTGCTTAAGTTCTAGTAATTCTAACCTAGTTTATGATTTATAGGTCTATGTTCCATGGTGTAGAGTTGTAACAATGTTGTAATTCCTTGAACAGATGTCTTTTTCAGATCATGCCCAAAGTTCTTTACTCCCTAATATCATTAGAATTTCTTAGAAGAGTGTTGGATAAATACTCCATCTAGGTATGAGCATTCAATATGATTCAGTCTGTATAGCTAGCAATCCAGTTTAACAGTCAGACAGACAAATTTCTATAGTTTTCCATCTTCCGATTTAGTCTAGTCTTAGTACCTGAAATTTCATGAGTATGGCCATTTCAAGAGGTATTTTATTCGCATCCAGGTAAATTGCGAATTCAGCCTAGTATATGCATTAGGTGTCAGTTTCAGATTCAGATATCTAGTCATGATTTAGTTCATAAGTATTTAGTGAATGATCTTAGTTTTCCAAGCATCCCAACTCAGATAATGTAATACCCATTG
>NW_025843692.1:0-1079 GCF_002878395.1 Capsicum annuum | reverse complement strand
CTTGACTGATATTATCGTGACAACATGACATAGCTCTAGGCACACAACTATATTTTTTGGGTACGAATACCCCCAGGACTCGATAGAAGAAAACTGACACACGTGACATGACTTGATCACAAGATTAGAGTCCACAATTCACAATATCATAAGTAGGGGATAACATACCACATGTAGTTTTCAACATCTTATCCATATCAGGGAGTGCATATAATACATATATCATGTACATATTATATCACTCAATTATCATAAATGCTTTATACCACAACAATAGCAACAAAACAATGGCATGGAACTTATATTGAATTGTATAGTTAACATGGACTTGTAATGTAGATAATATGGGACCATGTAAACATGAAATTCCTAGAATTCTAAGTATTTTATCGAACACCTTGCATGCACTCTTTAAAGCATAGGTTTGTTCATAAATTTACATCACATTAAACCACCCAAATTCATGGACGAAAGGAATCCGTGGATGAATACTATGCATACATGACCCCAGGTTCTTGATGTTTTTGAACTTGAAGTATTTGAAATCCTTTAATTTTTGAAGAAGATTGAGTCTTGTTCTTGGAGAATAAATTCAGAGAGAAACCCTAGTTTTTTTTTGTGAAACAATAACGAGCAAAATGGCTTAATTCAGACTCATCTGGGTATCTATAGGCGAGTGGTAAGTGACCAAAATACCCCTGTTAAAACGGCCTGGAAGTAAACTGAACGTGACGTGTGATGACCTGCCTGACGGTCTATCAGAAACTTGACGGTCCATCATTTCAACCGTTATACGTGGACCAGAAATAGGGTTCACTGGATAAGAGTTGACAGCCTGGATGACAGTCCATAAAAAATCTGACGGTCCGTCAACTCGTCTATCAATCCTTATCCAGAATGTGGCCCTACTAGCTTGCTTATGAAGGTCAAATTAATGGCCTGTCACTTGTTTGGTGATTCATCAACTTGGATGTCGCATCTAGGCGTTTCGATCAGTTCTAAGTAAAATATCCATAACTTCCTCGTCTAGTGTCGGAATTGGACAAAATTGGTATCGTTAGAAAGCTAACTCAATTTCC
>NW_025843691.1:0-25449 GCF_002878395.1 Capsicum annuum | reverse complement strand
TAGGGACTATAAAAAATAGCTCATCTATCTTTATGAGGTAGAGGTACAGTCTGGACATAGTATAACTTCCCTATATCCCACTTGTGGGATTACACTAAGATGTTGTTATTGTATTAACCATAAAAATGAGTAATTATATATTCAAGAAATGTGTTCTTATGGAGCTTTGGTGTCACGACCCAACTGGCAATGAGTACCACCCATACTAACCCTCTGGTAGGGGAACAATCTTACCCGAACAAATTACCATTCACTTAACTACTTTTAAGATAAAAATAACCAACTTATATTTATTAAATAAATATCTCAATACTATCAATATTAAACTAGAAAATCAAACAATCTTCTAAAATAATCCCAAGAAATTGAAAGTCCCCGTAGAAGAACTTCTAATTAATTATGTCTAAGAAAATAAACAAAACAAATAAATAACAGTATCTTTGTCTGGGCAGGAAGTAAAAAAATAACTCCGAGGACCCATGACACCTAGATATAAAGTGCTCACCCTTGGAACAGAATCAGACTAGAGTAATGTCACGACCCGAACCAGGGCGTGTCCACAGCAGGTATCTCAAGTCCACCGAGGACCGAAGACCACCCCCTTTGCCTAGTCAAAAAGAACATAATACACTAGCCAGTAGATGAATTCCAAACATATACAATGTAGAGTAAACAGTAACTCAAAGTATCAGAATGTCAACAACCCATACCTCGTATACAATAATCCACAAAGCCTCTAAACTAGAAAATAACCGCATCGGGACATTCCCCTGATCCTGACAATGACAATATAAATGTGAAGTCATAAATTCTAATTTATTAAAAAACTGATGGAATGATCAAGTTTTTTGGAGAATGGAAGCTCACTACTTCACTGCAAATGACCAACTCTAAGATCACCTATCACTGCATAGAAAAAGTAAAAGTGTCTTCATACCCTGAATATCATGGGGATACAGCATCCGCAGACGGTTAGTGGGGTGAGCACTAGCATGTAACTCAGGATAAGGATAAAGTAATGTTAGTCAAAAGTTTAATTTCAAACTCACAGTACATGTTCACATACATGCATACGTATATATAGTAGATGGTGGGATAGGGAATAAGGTTTATCATGAGAGTAAAATGTTATCCTGGACTATGTAGCTCAACCATCATAAACAAACATCCATGGGATATATGGGTTCAGCTCCCCCCGCTGAAAGGGTGCCAGTGCGTGTTAGCCACATGAACCAGAGGTATCAAGAAAGACTAGGGAATTCCCCAACCCCACATCAATCCTAGATACAAAATATATCAATAGTGTGAATCATGCATATGGTCATCAAGACTAACCCTTACGTCGGCAAACATAATTTTCTAGTATAATTCATTTGAAACCCACACCTTTACTGCTTAGCTACATAACCCCTTTAAGCCCATATTAAAACAAATTTCACAGAACCTTTTCATTAAACCTTGGAATTACACATTATGGCACACCACATGTATCGTCATACCTTTATATTTTCAAGCTTACACATGCCATTTAAATTACATTCCTTCATCTTATGGGAATGCCTCAACCCCCTTTGTTTTATAACAAAACATAGACAACAAGGCCTTCAAAACCCATGTTCATTATTTAACCATTTTTGTAATATAATAGTATAGGTGTGTAAGTCAAACCAAGTGACAATTCCACAATTGAAAGTCATTTACAGAAGTAGGTTGGGGGAATAAATTATTCAAAAGATCAATATGGGGGATTTCCTTGACCCCCATTCCAATTCCCACACCCATGCACCCTATTAGTTCAAAAATATTCAATTCGAAGCATAAAAAACTTATGAAAACTATGGGAAAACCATTCAAGGGTCAACCATTCCAAAACCTCAACCTATGTCAAAATCCACATTCAAATCCATATAATTACACCATTAAAAACACACGTTTTTTCATAAAATAAGATTTGGGGAAGAGTAACATACCTGAAAGTATAGCAATCTTAAAGGGAATTTATCCTTGGAAACTCTAGACAATCAACCTTGAGAAAACCTAACGCTCTTGCTTGAGAGAATTTATGAGAAGAGAGAAGTTATTTTGGTGTGTTATGGATGCGAATAGGGTCCCAATAAGGTTTTAAAGTCATGGGTCACATTTGGGAAAGGGGAAATGTCCAAAGTGCCCATAATAAAATACTAAAAAATTATTGCCCTATCATTATGGACGACATTACGACTATATGACTCATACAGAGTCTTTAGGACTCATTAGGAGCCAATCATAATCATAACAGAAACTTGTCCAATCCATAATGGTCATGCTACGATTAGGGTCCTATAACTCGTAATGACACCCTACGAGTCGTAATCGGGGGAGTAAGCCTATAGGTTAAGAAATTTTCAATGACCAAAATCTGAGGTGTTTCAATTAACTATAAATAAAGCCAAGTTTGAGTCATTAGAATATTCTCTACACTCAACAAAAGTAGAGCACAAAGTAGTATCAATAAGCCACATTATGGTAGATATCATAGGCTAACTCAATTTAAAAGATGAGAACACACATCCAAATATTAGTAAACAGGCAACAAAACTTAGCAAGTAAATCTTTACATCAATTAAAACAACAAAAATTCAATGTCAAGTCACCAATTTATCCATAACATCAATTATGCTTCAACAGTTCTCATTTCGCTAATTACATACAAGGGTAAATTGTAACTGTTTCAAATTATCATTTGGAACATCAACAATTTTATTTATTACATCAAATCTTAGTCCATACAACGAACCATGAACTTTCACATATAACAAAACCATGTTTTACACATATGATATGGGAATTATTTATGCCCACTAGCCATGACCTGCAAGGAATTGATGTTTGGTGTATGTATGCATTCTAACGCTACTATTCTAGACTATTTAGCCTTATTTTGAGGATGATTCATGTGATTAATGGGTTGAGAATGATATAAATGAGCATTTATGTATCCAAGTATGCATTTACAATGTTTAATGGTGGTTTCACATGAGTTTTAATTCAATTTGAGCATTTAGAGTTCAACCGAGAAAACTAGTATAACTAGCTTGAGCTAGGTGTTTTTCTAGTCTATTGTATTAGGTTCTAATGTATTTTAATAAGTTAATATGATTTTTATTATTTATTTAAATATTAAATAACTTATTTATAATGTTCAAGGGTCAATTGGATCAAGAAAAGAGTCAAAACAATAAGTTAAAGCTCAATGTAAATTTAGCTTATGCTTAGCTCGTGTTTCTAGTTCACATTGAAGATGTTGTGTCGTTTTGAGCTCTAAATTATTGTGTTTAATGATATAGGATGCTTTTTAATGGACTATTATGATATATGAAGGATTTAAAATCTTCAAATAAAGTGGAAACAACTAAAAAAGGCTTGGAATGGATCATGGAAGCACAAAACACAGCTTTATGCCAATTTGGAATACCTGAAAAGTATTGGGAGAGTGTAGGCATGTGATAAGGAGTATTTACACGTGTGACACATAAATGGATTCATAAGGCACCTAAAACAGTGAACCAATGCAAAGTCGATGCACTGCATTGATGTTCTCAATGTAATAATCGATGCGGCGTGTCACTGTGTTCGCAAACGACCAAAAACTGTTTCCTTATTCAACAAGGCATGGGCTATTTCTTCCACTATAAATAGGATATTATTTACGTATTTTTACTAACTTTTGGACATCCTTGGAAGATCTTGGAGGCTACACAACTTCTTTTTAGGGTTTTTATCATTCTTTTATTTTAATTTCTTTCATGGTTTGTATCATCGATCCAAGGAATTGGATATGAATATTTCCATTAAAGGCTAAAACTCCTATTCAGGGTTGAGCGGACGATCATGATTACTTTTATTTTGAATTAAGTTTGTTGATTTGCTTATCATTATTGGTTGTTTGTTTATTCTTGTTTTAACTATTTTAAGGATTAGCTACCCTTAGAATACATCAATTGTCAACCTTGTGATCTCGAAAAAGGGAATAGGGAGATAGAACATGGGAATAAGAAAAGTATGGTTCTTGTTTCTTTATAAAATAAGAAATTTGAATTAGTATCTAGGACAGGGATGTACTTAGATGCCTTACTTGATTCATATGTAGGATGATAGCTTTAATTAAATTAATTGGATTATTACATCCTTTCTCAATGATGTAGTCGTAATATCCATATTAGGTAAAAGATTATAGGTTAGGAAACCATGATCATGCAATTAACCCTACGAATCAACAACCAAAATAAGAAAGTTAATGAATGAAGTTCAATAACATAGTATGATTGTTTGTAAGCCTTAACCCTAGGTTTCTATCCTTTGATTGTCCAAAGTCATTTACTTTTTGGCATTAGCTTAGTTTATTTTTAGTTTACAACTCTAAAACTTTATTTGTTACTCTTCTCAATTTGTTAAACTGGAATTAGATAGTCGAAAAATGCAAGTCCCTGAGAGATCGATACTTGGGCTTCCTTAAAGCCACTTGAATACTTGATAAGACCACATACACTTGCATGTGTGCTTGGGTGCTGTCAGGAATATTACCAATCAGTTTAATGAATCATAATAGACGTTAATTCATAATCTTTCATAATCTTCCCACCCTTATTCCAGCTATTAACTCTTATACCACTTCCATTCACCAATCAAACATTGATCATACAAGTAATATCAACCATTTTACAATATCATACATTGTATCAATCATAAGTACAATTCAGAATAATAATTCACTTTATAAGTTCATCATTACACAACTTATGCATATTAGGCATTGACCATTGATTTATCATTTACAAGCATGTCCAAAGACCGAGTCAATATATACTCAATTAAGAGTACACATATAATTAAATCAAGTCTAAAGTTTAATTAAACTATGATCCATTCTGGAATGAGGGTCCCAAATGCAACTAATCGATAATAACTTTGCCCTTTTGCAATGCTTTAGAATATCCAAAGTATAAAAATAAGTAAATAAGAGTAATTAAAACTTTTCCTTCCATTCTCAAACTTAAAGATTAAATTCCACTGATTTTACCCTTTTTACAGCCTTAAAGCAGTACAAGTGTTTTCCTACCATTAATTTATCCTAAGTCCCTAAAATTATACACTAGGAAGTAATCATTAACAATCTAGAATTTTTTTCAAACCATTACATACTAACCCATAAGGTTTTCATCACTAAACCATGAATTTAGGCTTAACCTCAAGAATTATAATGATCGATTCTGTTGTTACTGAAAATTTCTATGGAAAAATCATATGCTTATCAGTCATCATAAGTATTACGATTAATTCTTTAGTAAGCGAGTGCATTTTGACATGTACTAAGGCTATATAATACCCCTAGCATAAAGTTAAGTTAAAAGTGTTCTTATCAATTTTGTTTCGGGCTAGGTTTAACCTATAGGTCAACTTCAAATGAGTATTCCTCCAATAATATTAGGAGTTAAGGGGATCAATACCCACTGAATTAAATATCTCTGAGTCTTCTTTCCTACTCAGATGGCCTTTTATTAATCTGCTTCTTAAGTAAAAGGTTAAGACTATTTTAACAAAGTCTATCTATGCTGAAAAATTGAGGGCATTGTAGCGGGTTAGGTCACTATAGAGATGATGCTATAGTGACACAATAATAGTTTCTAACGTATTTTTGATAGGTTCCATCTTCCAAACTCCAAACTCCAAAATTTCATTCTTAAGCCCTAGTGGAGCAATTTTCTCTCGGTTTGGGTGGAAATTCTTCATTGATATAAGATTTTTACTCCTTTTTAACATTATTTAATTCATTCATCTTTTAGAAACATTATAATAGGGACGTTATGGACAAATTCTAGTGGTTTAGAATTCTATGTTCATGAATTTTTGGGGAAAATACATGGGTATATGTATTTTCAATGATAATTGATTTTAGAATATGAATTAACTCTTTCTAGTTTGAAACTATGGTTCTAAAATATAAAAGTTGGTAATTGGGGACCTTGAATTCGATAAAGGTGAAATATTTAGCCTTAAAACTCAATAAGTGTTGTTGGGTGGAACTTGATAAAACTATTTTGATGACTAATAGATCATTGGTTACATGATCCGAACTAGGGCCTCGCCGTGTCGGGTATCTATACTCCCGCGTAGACCAGAGATCACCCCTGCATCTAACGAACCCAAAAACAACATACCCCAAAGTCAGATGAATTTCGAATGTACAATAAGACAACATGCAATAGCTTAAGAAAGTTTTAATGCATGTCCATAACCAACCACCGACGACCGGCCAAACGACCGACCGACCGACACCGCCCAAAAACCATAGTATCCCAAACAAAGCGTTCTAAATCATGAACCAAAATTGAATACTTACAAAATGTTGGGACATTCCCCCAACAATAGCCTAAAATCAAATCCAAGGATATAAGCAAAAATGTAAGGGAAACCATAATCATGAAATAGGTCTTCAGAAGTATGGAAGCTCACCACTTCAATCTGAATCGCTAGTTGGTCCCTCATCCAAGTCACTGAGCAGGAGATGTATAAGTATGGCCAGTTCCTACAGCACGTAGAGATACAGGTCCGAAGACAATTAGCGGTTGGATTGCTAGCGTGTAACTTAATGATAGAGGAAAAAAATAATTCCATGATAAGAGTTCAAACCAGTATAACATCCAATGAGTAATATCATATAAATTACGAATACATATTCATATACACATGTTGGGGTAGGGAGCAGGTCTTTGCATGAACTTCAAAGAAAATCTTAGCCTTGGTTGTAAAGCGTTACCGTCATAAATCCACCCATGGGCTATATGGGTCCAGTGTTACCCCCTAGACAGGCCATGGTGTGTGTTAGCACGACTCGGAGATATCATAGATGACTGGGTATTCCCTTGTAATCTTCACCCTCCATGATACATATATACGTATGTGCACTTCAGGGATACCCTTGTACCCCAAAAGCACTTGGTCATCAAGACCAACCCACGTGTCGGAAAACATGAGTTTCCAGTATTAGTCCTTCGGACTCACACTTTCACGGCTTGCTAACACAACCCCCATTATTTTCCAATTAAAACATTTAGCACATAACCCAACCACCAATTTCAGGAGTGAATTATTAAGTGGTATCGTCATACCGACTATAGCTTGCAAGCAATTTCATTAAGTAAACACTTAGGGATTCCCGTATACCCCGTAGAATTAAATATAAAAAACACTTGGGGGATTTCCCATGTACCCCACAAGGTTTTGAAGACCATTATCGTCCAATTAACCTATTAATTCATGCATTAATGTCAAGAAATAAATCAAAACAAGTGATAATGTATATTCTAAAACCAATTATGCAAGTGGGTTGAGGTTGTTACCAATTTCCATACCAAACCAATTAATTTGGGGATTTCTTTGTATCCCTATTTCCATGATTCAACAATTTGAGGATACCATTGTACCCAAGTCCATCCACTATCCTCATGCACCCCAAAGCATTTACAAACCAACGATTTAAGAAAACCAATTTCATAAATATCATACAAGAAGCATTTAAACAATTTACATTAAAAACCATCCCATAGTTTCAAAACCTAACATCAAAACCATACGAACCTTATCTAAGTCATGTCATTAAGAAAATACAAGTGTAGGGGAAGAGAGACATGCCTCAAATACTATAAAATTTGTGGAAGAAAGCATCCTTGGAACCCTAGATAGCCACCTCTCTTGGAACCCTAGCTTTAACTTGAATGGAGAATTTTAGAGTGTATTTGGAAGTATTTGATAGAGAATAGTAGGCTAATAAAGTCCCAAAGATTGTTTTAAGTCGTGGGGTCCAAACGGTTAAAGTGGGAAATATTTAAAATGCCCTTAGCTCAAAAGCTGAAAAAGTCTTGCCCTTGGCTATGAGTAACCCATCGACTCACAACCACACCTTACTACTCATCACCATGAGTAATAACCAAAGTAATATTTAGGAACCCCACCTATTTTTGTCCTTACGACTCAGCCATCCGACTCTTCACGTGACCCTACGACTCATAGGGTCCAAGTCATTGTCAGAGCAGAACCAAATTGGATGGGCAATGGACATCCTATAGTTTGATCATTATGACTCGTATTGAGTCTTTACGACTTGTGACATCAAGTTATAATAAAGATAGGGTCTTAGAACAAACTTATTGGACACCTTATGACTAAGGTCACCTGACCCGTCAAGACACCTTAAGACTCATAGGGTTAGTCTTTACCGAGGTAGTAAGCTCAAAGCTCAAAAGATTTTCACGGGCCAAAATTTGGGGAACTTTAATACTCCCCCACTTGGATCATTCGTCCTTGAATGAGGGGTCAAGGAAATTACAAGCACGATAACCACACTTTTCTTTAACAAAGTTAGAAAAAAAATACCATGTAAATCATAATTTCCTTTAACAAAGACAGAAAGCAAAATATTAAGGAATACACATACTTCAAGGATGATTTTCTGGAATAAGGAAAAGGAACGGATACTTGGACTTTATGTCCTCTTCGGCTTCCCAAGTTACCTCTTCAATCTTGTAGTTCCTCCATAGAACCTTTACCGAAGTTACGTCCTTTGTTCGTAGCCGACGAACTTGTTGATCCAAAATTTCAATTGGGGCTTCTTCATAAGCTAATAAATCCGAAATTCCTACCTCCCCAAAAGGAACAATCGTCGAAGGATCATCCACGCACTTCCTCAACGTCAAAACATGGAACACCAGGTGAATGGAGCTCAAATTATGCGGCAACTCCAACTCATATATGACATTACCAACCATCTTTGATACTAAGTACGGGCCGACATACCGGGAACTGAGCTTCCCCTTCTTCTTAAACTGCGTCACTTTCTTCATGGGAGACACCTTTAAGAATACCCAATCGGCAACCTCAAACTCTAACTCTCTGTGCCTCACATCTACATAGGACTCTTGGAAACTTTAGGAGGTCTTAAACCTATCCTGAGTCACCTTCACCTTCTCCATGGCTTGGTAAACTAAGTTAAGGCCAAACAACATATTTTCACCAACTTCAAACCTCCCAATAGGAGATCTACATCTCCTACCATACAAAGCCTCAAAAAGGGCCATCCCAATATTAGAGTGGTATCTATTACTATACGTAAACTCTAGAAGAGGCAAATGATCAACCCAACTACCACCATAGTCAATCACACAAGCTTTAAGCATGTCTTCCAGTGTCTAATAGTCCTTCACTTGCCTATCGGAATGCTGGTGGAAAGCAGTACTAAGGCTCACCTTAGTTCCCAAACCTCTCTGAAATAAATGCCAAAAGTACGATGACAAATGAGTACCACGATATACATGATAGAAATAGGCGCCCCATACAACTTCATAATTTCCTCAATACACAACTTGGCATAAGCCTCAGTAGAGAAATTCATCTTTACCGAGAAAAAGTGAGCAGACTTGGTCATTCTATCTAAGATGACCCAAATTGAATCAAACTAATTCTGAGACTGAGGAAGACAGTAGCAAAATCCATATTAATCACTTCACACTTCCATACAAGAAACTTAATTTATTGATACAACCCTCTGGGCTGCAAGTGCTCAACCTTCACTTGTTGACACACCATGCATTCAGCCACAAAACTAGATACATCATGCTTCATATTGTTCCACCAATAAATATCCTTAAGATCAAGATACATCTTTGTCTAACTAGGACGAATAGCATAACGCAATTTATGAGCCTCAGCTAATATTCTCTCTTGTAACCCATATATACCGAGAACACATAATCTACCTTGGTACCTTAACATACCATTTCTACAAGTCTCAAAAGATACAACCCTTTTTCTATTCCACACCTCTCTTTATCTTTATTAAGACAAGATTAAATACTTGTTTCTCCTTTATTTCAGTACCAAGAGAGGACTGCGCCACCTTTTGCATAAACACAACCCCATTCTTAGAGTTCAAGAGACAAACTCCAAGGTTAGAAGAACGGTGAATATTTTTCACCAATTCTCACTTATCCGTATCCACATGAGCGAGACTCCCCATGGATAACCTGCTAAGAGCATCAGCAGCTATATTAGCTTTACTTGGGTGGTAATGGAGACTCATGTCATAGTCTTTTAGCAATTCAAGCCACCTTCTTTGTCTGAGATTTAAGTCCTTCTGGGTGAATATATATTACAGGCTCTTATGATCGAAAAATATATCTATATAGACTCTATATAAATAGTAACACCAAATCTTTAATGCAAAAACCACAATCAACAACTCCAAGTCATGATTTAGATAATTCTTCTCATGAAACTTTAACTGCGTAGAAACATAGGAAACCACCCTTCCATGTTGCATCAACATACCAAGTCCCACATGGGACATATCGCAATAAATGATGAATCTATCATTACCCTCAGGAAAGGTCAAAATGGTTCTAAAGTAAACTTATCTTTCAGGTTTTTAAAACTACCCTCACAGGTATTAGACCACGAGAACATTACCTTTTTCTGAGTCAATTAAGTCAAAGGGTCCACAATAGAAGAGAAACATTCCACAAACCCTAGGCCACTTCTTAACCATCACAACCTTTTGTGGATCTATCATGATCCCCTCACTAGACACAACATAACCTAGATAAATCACAACATTCAACCATAACTCATATTTCAAAATTTGGCATATAACTATTGATCTTTCAAGGTCTGCAACACAATACAAAGATCGTCGACCTGATCTACCTAACTCTTAAAGTACACCAAAATATCATCTACAAACACAATGATGAATAAATCTAGAAACTAATGGAAAATCCTATTCATCAAGTTCATGAACGCTGCTGGGGCATTTGTTAACCTAAAGGAAATGACCAAGAACTCAAAATGCCCATACCGGGTACAGAAGGTAGTCTTAGAGATATCTACTTCCCTAATTTTTAACTAATGATACCCGAACTGAAGATCGATATTAGAGAAAAACTTAGCACCCTGAAGCCAATCTAACAAATCATCTATCCTTGGAAGAGGGTACTTATTATTTATCGTCACCTTAATTAGTTTTCGTTAATCAATACACATCCAAAGGGAACAATTCTTCTTACGTACGAATATAACAGGTGCACTCCACGGGGACACACTAGAAAAAATAAAACCTTTGTCTAGCTGATCTTTCAACAACTCCTTAAGTTCCTTCAACTCAGCTAAAACCTTTCTATATAGAGGGATAGAGATAGGACGAGTGTCTGAAACAAGATTAATCCCAAAATCAATCTTTTTATCAAGAGGAATACTAGGAAGATCATCAGGGAATACCTCGGCAAATGTGCAGACCATAGGGATAGTTTTCAATAATGGACCTTTGGATCTAGAATCCTTAACATGCACTAAGTTATAGAGGCATCCTTTAGAAACCAAATTCCGGGCCCTAAGATACGAGATAAACCTTCCCTTAGGCACTAGGGAACTACCTTCCCACTCAATAACTATTTCATTATGACAATAAAAAATGACCTTACGGGTCTGACAATCTACGAAAGCATAGAATGAATACAACAAATCCATCCCCAATATGATATCGAAATTGGTCATGTATAATTCAAACAGATCCACCAAAGTCTTTCTACCACCCACCAATACCACATAACCCTTATAGACCTTTCTACCTACCATAGAGTCACCCAATGGGGTAGAAATAAAAAATTGGTCCATAAATACACTCGAGAAAAAAACTAAAACACACAGCCATAAATGGGGCCACATAAGAAAGAGCGAAACTCAGATCAAGTAAATAGTAAATTTCACAGAAAAAGAGTTTCAACATACCAGTAATAATATCAGAAGATACCTTGGACTCCTTATGGGTAGTGAGAGCATACAGACATGTCACGACCTGAGCTGAGGAACCATGAATGCCCGAATGCCCTTCTCTATCTGGCAATCATGCACACCATTCATAAAATATAAAGAAATACAAAAAATATAATAAAGACAGAAACAAGGTCAATCACTTAGTTCAACTAAACAATATGAAATTTGAGTTCATAACCTTCAAAAAAACACACGACACTAGTTTGCGAAATCTCTAATAACATGAAAACTATTATTTATCAAAAAACTGGGAGAAGGACCCCAGTTCGAACATAAACCCAAAATAAAATAACAATGATCTAAAAATAGGCCTTCAGAAATAATGGAGGCTCACTAACTACAATCTCTGACAAAATTCAACCTACTGCTTAGCAGTACCCCAGGACTGTACCTCAGATCCTGAAATATAGGGGGTAAATACAATTATATTGGTACGCAGAGCAATCCAAAATAACATACTTTTATCCAACATAAGTGAGAGCAATTCATAAAATATTTTACATAGGATATATATAAAAATACCTGGGCATACTTAAAAGGATTTCAAACCATAAATCAGTCTTAAAATATTTTTTGAAACCATGAATTAGTCTTTGTCTTACTTCTAAGCTAGGTGGTACACCCTATAATTCTACGATCCCATGGTCTATATGGAGTTTGCCCTTAACTCGGCGGCTAAGCCTCAACCCAAGTTCGCTGCAAGGGTTGGAGTTTTTGATTATGATATGCCACAGGGCACTAGGCTAGTGTATAATCCCTCTTCGGGGACATAATAACCCGTGTCGACAAAATATAATCAGACAATGAGAGTCTGAACTCATGCCTTCATCGGGTAACCACCTAACTCTCTTTAGGCCTATTTTTAACCTTTTCTAAACATGATCTTTCCAAATTCAAAATCTAAAAATCTGAATGAAATCTTTATTTTGTTCTAAGTTCATCATGGCACATTATCTATTTTACTTACAAGTCGTATCTTCTAAGCCATAAAATATCATGTACAACTCTTTCATTCAAAACAATGTTCAGACCACCAAAACTTTTAAACAGTAAAAGAGAATTCATATTACAAAACATATGTCAAACCATGTAAAGATTCTTCTTTTTTCAACATTCCAATACATGGTGGTCAATTTCTCAAAACAATCTTGAAATTTCTTCAATTATCACATTTAGCATTTAACACATGATACTACCCCCCTCTTTAATTCTCAACTATCATAAAATTCATATAAGAATGTAAGGCTCTTGACTCATCCTTTAAATCATGCAATTTAGGAACCCATAACTTATTAATCAAGAAGTAACACAACGAAAGAGGGGAAAATTCATTAATTTATGCTCTCAATTCATATTTCAAAACTCCAAACACATACATACATACATACTAACAAAATCAAATTTAAGGGAAGGTCTCAAGACCAAAACAAAATTATCATAAAGGGTTCACAATACATAATTGTTAACGTAAATCTCAAAACCCTTTTGTAATTTCTTGGCTTCTCAACATTTAAATATCATTAAAGCTATTTCACCATGCCCATGTAGTTTTACGAAAACCCCACGTACCTTATATAGATTTGTTTGAAGATTGGAAACCTAATCTTGAAACCTTTCTTGAGAATCTTTAATTGAAAGACTTGAATTCTTGATCTTTGTGGAGGAGCTAGGGCTATGTCTTTTAGAGGATTTGAGATGTTTAGTTGATGAAATAGGAGGAAAATATCGCCCTGGAGGGTTATTAGGAGTGGGCTGGGACTTATAAGGTAAAAAAAGACAAAAAAGCCCTTTAAAATTTGGAACCAACAGCTGAAAATTAGGGGTGAAGTGGAGCATGCATCGCACGCTAATCGCAAGACCTCACTGCCTCTCTCACAAAAATGAATATAATATTTCACTCGAGTATTGTATTAAGGCAAAATTGGTATCGTTGGAAAGATAATTCAATTATACACAATTTGGTGGGTCTTGAGCCAAAAAATTCCATATATTTCAAAAGTTATTCTCATTAAAAGTTGACCCTTGTAGAATTGAATACCAAACATTGGATGAATCAAAGATTCTTAGCTCAACTTTGCTCTAGGTGGTTTCTATGAACAATTTTCACTTAGAAGACACTTACCACACTAGGATAGAGATCATGACACATGAATTAAAATATGAATCAGGGGATTAGAGTTACACACATAGGAACAATGATTTAATTTCTAGCACAAAAATACGGGGCGTTACATTACCTCCCCCTTGGGATCATTCGTCCCCGAATGATGGGTATGGACCTATTAAAACTCTATAAGTGTAGAATAAAGAATGAAACCTTGCATTGAATACTTTTTCTCAACCGAATATGCAAAGGAATCAAACGAACTTTATGATAACCCCTAGTAAAATGCATGCTCACAAAGCGTGAGATGATAAGGATTGACATAGAGTGGACCTTGAACAAGATTCATGATCATCACAACATAAGGCATGAGTAAATTTGGTCATAATAAGCCTAATTTACATTGGTACTAATCATGAAATAATGTTTTGCGGAAGACAAGAAATCAAAGCATTCTCCACCTTACAAGATACCATAAATAGACATTACACATAGAAATACTACTCATCTATTCCCCAAACAACAAATAACATACTTCATCATTCCCAACTTACAATTCTCCCATAACACTTCTAACCATAAAAGTTTGAGTACCGCCACATAATACTCCTATGTTGAAGCCTAACTCAGAGAAAAGAGGTGCTAATTTAAGTTATGGGACTCCATATAAGAATATTATTTCACGTTATCACTACCATCAAACACCATTGGATTTTATTTCAGGGAATAATAACCACATAGTACATGGGTTGTGTTTTCATCAATCACAACATTCAAGTCTATCATTACTACACCCACTTCATGGATTTTCCCCACTAAGACCAACAATTTCAAACACTCTTACATAGACTTTCAGCACATGACTCCTTCCTAACTATTTCATATAGATAAAAGTTCATCTCCTTCTTTCACCTTCTCTTATAATTCTAGCTAAAGAAATCACATCCAAATTTCTCACCTTCAAGAACATCTCTTCCTCTACCTAAAACATCACCACTATTATACTAACATATGGAGGGTCATTAAGGGATCCAAACATAAACATCATGAATGGAAGTAACACTATCAGATCATAACCTATACTCATTGCACTACACAAGGAGGGACATAAGGTGAAGATACGATAGAGTCGACATGAAGTACTTCTTATATCAAGTGTCTAGATCATAAGTAAAGAGTTCATCATAACCACAAAACAACATTATTTCTTAGGATAGACCACAACGAGAAACATGGGTGCATATATCATTTGTTACATGGCATAAAGCCCAAATTTATGTAGTTAACAACTAAGACAAGGATTGCCACTTGAAGTGATTGATCCTCCTTTAAAGAACTAAATTTTTTTCCATGAGTTAGCATAGACTTTATCACTTTGGCTAATACCGACGTGAAATAAATTGGTAATGCATAGAAAACATAGTTTCTTCAAACCAAGCATTATGTGAGACATGGATTTTTATTGATTGTGAGGAACATAACATAAAGCTTGGATACTTAGAATATTGGATCATTGAGACATCATTACTTCTACTTTGGAGGTTGGAAACATTACACGAGTTACATAGAGAATTCGGACCTTAGACATAGGCAGGACTTGAATACATAAGACATTAATAGATATCTATTCAAATCAAAGTAGGAGGAGCTTGCTTGAATAGGAATTGATTTAACATGATTCTTACTTGAAACTTGAAACCACAAGAAAATTTGGGGGCTACTTTAATCCATCATCTCCCCCTTTGACCAAAGTCACACTTCTAGACTTGCGAACATAACCAAACATCAACATCTATAGCCTTAATTCTCAACACAAAAGAGACATCACCATATACTTAGACTTGAAACTCACCTTGATGAATTATAACCATACTCTGAAGGCCTTGATTTTCCATAAATGCTACTCTTAACTTTTTCTAGCCTCTATAGACATCACTCTACAACTCCCACTCTTATGAGTGTATACATCCACATTTCTTATCACAAAAAGGGGGGTATCAGTATATATGAATCACAGACTCCTCTCATTAATTTCTAATACAAGGACACTAAATTCTTTCAAGGACATCCCCTTTTTAGGGACACAAACCTTAACCTCCTCCAACCCTCAAACTCATCAACTCATGACTAACAGTATCATAGGCATAGACATCCATGCTTCTAAACACTTAACACTCCACCTTCAACTTCTTAGATTACTACTATTACACTTCTAATCATATACCCTAGGACTTAACAAAATTAGTACAACTAATCCAATGGCGTATATTTCCTACCTATATTTCCTCACTTTAACTCTACACAACATCATCAACAACTTCTTCATTTTTTCTATACAACAGAGTCTATGAACATGAACTAGGCACACATGACTCTTATACAAATATAAATGTTATCTAAAAATAGGCTACCTAGGGGTTAAACTTATTAATATGTACTCACGCTATTATCCACTTAATGATTCAACCAAAATTCATCAGATTTAACACTAGTCTTCATGGCTAAATGCATAACACAATCATCCATTCCTTATTTTGCAAGTTGCCAAACCTAGTATATTTTATACTTTACACCAAAACCAATTAATTCATTCCCACAAAATAGGCATCATTGACCTTAAACTACTATTCTTACCACCACTCTCCATATTTAAATCTCAAGCCTATTGTCTAACAACACTAATCATATGAAGTATGCCACAGACTATACTAGTCAATCAAATAGAAATATCAACCTAGGCCTCTTATTTTACTTAACTATGGACCATGAGTTCATCCTCTCCACAACATTACTACTACACCTTAAAATCTACTACATACTTTCTCAGGTGTGCTACTAGTTTACAACTACTAGAGAAAAGACAAATCAACGGGGGTAAAGTCACATAATAAATATAGTCAATCTTAACCTTTTATTATAACCCATTTCAATCTTATCAACATATTCTAATTTCTCACATAGTACTTACTTACCCATGTATACATTCTCACTATCACCAAATAAGTCTCCACCCTTAACTTATTGGCTAGTCTACCCCTTTCCATTCACAACCTATAACTGATTTCTATAACAACCATAACTATCCATTCTAGTCTCCTTCTCTAATTTAAATAAATAAAAATCATAGCCAAATACTTTCTTCATAGACTACCATACAATCTATAAGTCTTGCTATAACATTATCCAACCACCATAAAATGAAAAACCACCCCTTAATCAAAGGGTTATACAACTAAAACTACTTATTTATGCAAAAGTTACCCTCACTCTGATAGCTAATCTTGTGACTTCATGTCACCAACTTTTGGCCCATCTCATTACCAATAGGTCATGACACTTTAACATATATTACTACTCGGGTGGAAATACGGTACTAATATTCTGCTGCACATCATTACCCTTATACATGACATCTGCAGCATAAATTGGTTTAAAAGGGGACTGAATACACTTCGAACGTCAGGCTAAAAAGCATAATTTCATCAAGATAAAGGTATACACTCGAATCAATACACCTTGAAGCGCTAACAAAATACACCTTGAAGAACTAATAGACTTCTCTCAAGTCCTTGTGCTATCTCATAACTTCATGGATAACTCTATTAGAAAGAACTGCTGGGGAGCTAAAATCTTAAACTTGTATGGCCTCAATAATGAGGTATGGCCTTAACAATGAGGCATGGCCCATGAACTCTGAACAAGGAAGGAATTTGGATAAGTTTCCAATGCACAATGCTATAGCATGAACTAGAGTATAAAAGAATAAGAAACAACCCCTAAATGTGTGGTAGCCTTCTAATTATAAGTGTGGTGCGCAACATACCCATAAGGAAGACTCTACTAAACACGACTACCCTGACACCATGAACAGTTCTCTGCTACTAAGTCTATCATAACCCGTGCAGAGGCCCTAGCTACGATAAGCATCTCAAATCATGAAGGCTCGAGCGCCCTTCTTTATCTAGCAAATATAAACACTATTCATATACTATAAAGAAATATGGAAAAGATAATAAAGATGGAAACATGGTCAATCACTGAGTTCAACTAAATAGTACGAAATTTGAGTTCATAACCTTCAAAAAAAATACGACACTAGTCTGCGAAATATCTAATAACATGAAAACTATCATTTATCTAAAACTGGAACAAAGCCAGGCCCCCAGTTGGACCGTAAACCCAAAATAAAATAACAATGATCTAAAAATAAGCCTTCCAAAATAAGGAAGGCTCACCAACTACAATCTCTGATAGAATTTAACCTACTGCTTAGCGGGACCCCAGGACTATGTCTCAGATCCTAAAATATAGGGGTTAGTACAATTGTACTGGTACGTAGAGCAATTCAAATAACATACTTTTATCCGACATAAGTGAGACAAATTCATAAAACATTTTACATAGGATATATATAAAAATACATGGGCATACTTAAAAGGCTTTGAAATATTTCTTGAAACCATGACTCACTCTTTCTCTTA
This sequence comes from Capsicum annuum, assembly GCF_002878395.1. NCBI lineage: Eukaryota > Viridiplantae > Streptophyta > Magnoliopsida > Solanales > Solanaceae > Capsicum > Capsicum annuum. Next base: position 7,002 of record NW_025843691.1, on the reverse strand, counting down.
CTTCTGAGCTAGGTGGTACACTTACAAGTCTACGACCCTACGAGCTATATGGAGTCCGCCCTTAACTCGGTGGCCAAGTCCCCAACCCAAGTTCCCCACAAGGGTTGGAGTTTCTAATTCTAATATGCCACAGGGCACTAGGACAATGTATCATCCCTCTTTAGGAACATAATAATCCGTATCAGTAAAACACGATTTTGGGTAATAAGTGTCTGAACTCATGCATTCTTTGGGTAACCACCTAACTTCTTTAGGCCCATTTTAAAATTTTCTAAACATGATATTTTTGAATTCAAAATCTGAAAATCTGAATAAAATCTGTATTCAGCTCTGAGTTTATCATGGCATTATCTATTTTGGTATCATCATACCAAGACTTGCAAGTCATATTTTCTAAGTCATAAAATATCCTGTACAACTCTTTTATTCAAAACAATGTTCAAACCACCAAAACATTAAAACAGTATAAGAGAATTCATATTTTAAAACATATGTCAAACCATGTAAAGATTCTCATCTTTTCAAAATTCTAATAAATGGTCGTCAATTTCTCAAAACAATCATGGAATTTCTTTGATTATCATATTTAGCATTTAAAATATAATACTATCCCCCTCTTCAATTCTCAACCTTCATAAAATTCATATAAGATAGTAAGGCTCTTGACTCATTATTTAAATCATGAAATTTAGGAACCCATAACTTATAAATCAAGAAGTAACGCAATAAGAGAGGGGAAAAATTCATTAATTCATGCTATCAATTCATATTTCAAAACTCCAAACACATACATACATATATACTAACAAAAAATAGAATTTAAGGCCTCAAGACCAAAACAATATTATCAAAAGGGTTTCCAAAGCATAATCGTTAATGTAAGTCTCAAAACCTTTTTGTAATTTCATGGCTTCTCAACATTCAAATATCATTAAAACTATTTCACCATGCCCATGTAGTTTTAGGAAAACCCCACGTACCTTATATTGATTAGTTTGAAGATTGGAAACTTATCCTTGAAACCTTTCTTGAGAATTTTGAATTAAAAGACTTGAATTCTTGATCTTTGGAGAGGAGCTAGGGTTATGTTTTTTAGAGGATTTGAGATGTTTAATTGATAAAATAGGAGGAAAATATCGCCACTGGATAGTTATCAGGCGTGGGCTGGGAGTTATAAGGTAAGAAAAGACTAAAAAGCCCTTAAAAATGCAAAACCAATAGCTAAAAGCTAGGGGTGAAGTGGAGCATGCCTCGCATGCTAATCGGGCTACCTAACTGCCTGTCTCATGAAAATGCCTATAATTTTTCACTCGGGTTTCGAATTAAGGTAAAACAGGTATCGTTGGAAAGTTAATTCAATTATCTACAATTTGGTGGGTCTTGATCTAAAAAATTCCACATATATCAAAAGTTATGCATGCTCAGAGTTGACCCTTGTAGAATCAAATACCAAACTTTGGACGAATCAAAGATTGTTAGCTCAACTTTGCTCTAGGTGGTTTCTTTGAACAATTTTCACTTAGAAGGCACTTTCCACACTTGGATAAAGATTATGACACATGATTTAAAATATGAATTAGGGGATTAGAGTTTACACATGTAGAAATGATGGTTCCATTTCATGCTCAAAAATATGAGGCGTTACAAGACGGTTCTGATAAGTGCTAAAGCCAGATGAGGCATCCTTTCGTGCAGGAGGTAATGAAGAGGTAATAGGAACCTTGTTTTCCCCAGAAGAAACCTTACCCATGGAATAATTTCAAAGCATATACCTTGTCTAACCATATTTGAAGCATCTGCCCCTCTCCTCATTACAGAAACCATGAGGTAGTCAACTATAAAATTTGCAAGAAGGATATGATAGAGCTAACTAGGCCCCACTAGCCTAATATTGAGAACTCTATACCTTAGAACCATCACCACTTAGAAAATATCAGTCATCAGATGGCATTTGATAAGTAGAAATAGTCGTCAGTAAGACCCAATATTTCCCCACTTTTTCTTGGAACACTTTCCACTATCCCTCCCACTCTGTTGTTAACCTCCCTCTTGTTTTGAATGCCAAAATTTCTTGTTCTATCTCTCCCCACTTTTATCCTACTTCTTCTTCTCTTCTTTGACTTACTGCATATAAACCACAAGTCGAGAAATATCTATGTCCTTATTTAACAAGGTAGCCTTACTCTCTAAAATCAAGTCTCGAGACAACCCAAAAGTGAACTTTTTCATTTTAGCTCTCATGCTAGACATAAACTCAGGAGCATACCAAGATAACTGATGGAATTTCAAGGTATACTCCTTGACTATCATCCTTGCTTTCTTCAAATTAACAAACTTTTCTACTTTTGCCTTCCTTAACTTTTAAGGAAAGAAATAAGAAAAGCACTAGAGAAATCTTCATGCCTTCCTTAACTTTTAAGGAAAGAAGTTAGAAAAGCACTAGAGAAATCTTCCTATATGATAAAATTAGTATCTTCATCTCTTAATTATTTCCATTCTTCGTAACATTGATACACCACATCCTTCAATTGGTAGGCTATGAATTCTACACCCTCAACATCTGAAGTATGCATCATGTGGAAGATCTTTTCTATCTCATTATTAAAATACTGAGGATCTTCCTCAGTGAAAATAGGAGGATTCAATCTCATGAATTGGCCAACACAGTGGCCTTGGAGAATAGGGCAACAGAAGCCACTCACTCAGTTTGAGAGGCCACCAACTAAGAAAGCAAATGAATCTACTTGTAAAACTCAATATTAGATACACCACCCTGGGGTGCCTAAGAGCGGATAAGAGGAACTAGTAAAGCTCCCTCAGTGTAGTCAAAAATAGCGACCCTGGATCGAGTCTAAACTTTTGAGATAGGACAAACTTTATCCATATTATCATCCAATAGGACAAAAGAGTTTCCGTGATTATCAGATCTTTCTGGAGGCATGATCTAGAAAATAAACAAATTGGAAATTAGAGAGATTCAAGATCTTAGACTTTAAAGCTCAAAATAGAACAACAAAAAAGGAAAATATTTCCAAATGCCTTGTAGATTTTCCCTTATAAGTCTAGTATGTTACACACCCATAAATGAGACTTTACCTGACATGGCTTTGTTGGACACCTAATGGCACCAAACATTGGCTTTGATACCAATCTAATAAGACCCAAACCAGGGCCTGTCCATGTTGGGTATCTCAAGTTCTACATGGATCGGAGATCACCCTTTACACCTTAATAACCCAAACACAACACATTCCAAAGTCAAATCATTTTACAATATATAACAATATAGCGTGAAATAGCTTAAGAAATTTTTAATACATGTCCTTAACAAACCACCAACGACCGACCAAATGACCAAACGACACTGCCCAAAAACTACAGAGGTCTAAATAAAGCATTCTAAGCAATGAATGAAAACTAAATACTAACAAAATATCGGGACATGTTTTCGACAATAGCCAAAAATCAAATACAAGGAATAGCCAAAAATGTAAGGGAAACCATAATCATGAAATGGGATTCTTCGAAGTATGAAAGCTCACCACATCAATCTGACTCATTGGCTGATCCTGAATCCAAGTCACTAAGCAGCAGATGTGGAAGTATGGCAGTTAATGCATCGCATATTGATAGAACATCCAAAGACAACTAGCGGTTGGAGCACTAGAATATAACTCAGGGATAGAGGAATAAAATAGTGACATGTTAATAGTTCAAACCAGTATAACATCCAATGCATAATTTCATATGAAGTACGCATACATATACATATTCACATGATGGGGTAGGGAGCATGGCTTAGCATGAACTTCAAAAAAGATCTTAACCTTGGTAATGAAGCGTTACCATCATAAATCCACCCATAGGCTATATGGGTTTAGTGTTACCCCCTAAACAGGCCCCAGTGCATGTTATCCACATGAACCAGAGATATTATAGATGACCGAGGATTCTCTTGTACCCTTTACCCTCTATGATACATATATACATATGTACACTTGGGGGATTCCCTTGTACCCCACAAGAACTTGGTCATCAAGACCAACTCTTATGCCGACAAACACAAGTTTCCAGTATTAGCCCTTTGGAATCACACCTTCACGACTCACTAACACAACCCCCATTATTGCCCAACTAAAATATTTATTACATAACCCAACCACTAATTTCAGGAGTCAATTATTAAGGCAGTATTAAGTGGTATCATCATACCGACTATATCTTTTAAGTAATGTCAATAAGCCAACACGTAGTGATTCTTATGTACCACGTAGACTCTAATATAAAAATGACTTGGGGGATTCCTGTGTACCCCACAATATTTTCAAGACCATTATCATCCAATGAACCAATTAATCCATTCATTAGTGTCAATAAATAAATCAAACCAAGTGATAATGCATATTCTAAACCCAATTATGCAAGTTGGTTAGATTATTACCAATTTCCATACCAAACCAATTAATTTGGGAATTCTTTTGTACCCCTATTTCTATAATTTACCAATTTAAGGATTCCATTGTACAAAAGTTCATCCACTATTCCCATGCAACCCAAAGAATTTACCAACCATCGATTTAAGCAAAACAATTTCATAAATATCATAGAAGAAATATTTAACCAATTAACATTTAAAACCCTTAACCCATAGTTTCAAAACCCAACATTAAAACCATATGAACCTTATTCAAATCATTCCATTAAGAAAATACAAGTATAGGGGAATATATACATGCCTCAAAGATGAAGAAATTTGGGGAAGAAAGCACCCTTGGAACCTTAGATGACTAACTCTCTTGGAACCCTAGATTTAACTTGAATGGAGAATTTTAGAGAGTATTTGGGATTATTTGATAGAGAATAGTATGATAATAAAGTCCCAAATATGGTTTTATTTCGTGGGGTCTAAAGGGTTAAGGTGGAAAATCTCCAAATTGCTCTCACTTAAAAGCTGAAAAAGTGTTGCCCTTAGCTATGAGTCATCCATCAACTTGTAACCACAACTTATGACTCATCACCATGAGTCATAACCAAAAAAGTCTCCAAGACCCCCACCTACTATTGTCCTTGACTCATCCAGCTGACTCATCACGTGACCCTAAGACCCATAGGGTCCAAGTCATAGTCAAAGCAGAACCAAATTGAGTAAATACTGGATATCCTATGGTTTGATCATTATGACTTGTATTAAATCTTTACTACTTGTGACCTCAAGTTGTAATGAAGATAATGTCTTAGACCAAACTTACTGGATACCTTATGACTAGGGTCACCTGACCTATCAAGACATCTTATGACTCTTAGGGTGAGTTGTTACCAAGGCAGTAAGCTTAAAGCTCAAGAGATTTTGTAGGGCCAAAATCTAGGCCATTTCACTTGGGTAAAGTTATATATCATGAATAAGGATAAAATTTATAGTTTTGAATTTCCAAGGTATTTTTTTAGTGTAATTTATTAATTACTCATATTCTTTTTTATTATTTAATTTAATCTTCGAAAATATGAAGAAGAATGAAGATCATCAATTATATGGATCATTTTCTATAATCACTTAGAGACTAGGTAGGTTATGGTTTATTCCTAGTAGATTGTAGTTAGTAATAGTATCCATAATATAGATTTGATGGGAGAAATCATTCTTAGTCCTGTGGGCATGGTGTTTGAACGGATAAATATGGGTTTAATATAATAAAAGCTTAATTGTATTACTATATTATGTATGAATTGTTGATGGGTGTTGTGTGTTTTTATTACTCCATGTTGGATTATAATGTGAATTATATGAATATATAGGATGACAAAGAGATTTCATGACCTTATAATCTAGAGATTTGGTCTAATTACCATAAAATATGTGAACTTAATAGTATTTGTGTTAAAATATGAGGTAGTCTTACTTAAAGTTAGGGATGAGAACTAATTGTATGAGGAGGTGGTGATATAACTTAAGAGACTAAGGTCAAGTTAGGATATAAAGGTGTATGACTAAAACTATATTTTAAGTTTAATACAGTTAAATTATTGGCTAATAGAGTAGGTCTTGAACCTAGTAATGATTCATATTTTAGAGATTGTTAGATAATAGTGAAAATCCTGGTCTTGATATAAATAAACAAAAAATTAGATTAGTGAATGAATTATTAGTATTATATTAGAGTTCAGACTTATTTTGGTTGAGTGTGCACTACTAAAATGAATACTTGAGTTTTGTGAATATGGCTTTATAATGCTTGCTTCAATAAGTCATGGACTAGTCTTAGGACATGATATAATTGATGAAACTAATGATTCATATCTACTTGTGATTTGGCATGTCGAAGTATGATTATTGTTTACTAAAATGATTAAATCAAATTGACCAAGTATTTGGGTGATTTCCTGATGTTGCAATGTATACTCAAGGAAGGAATATGTTAAATGATATTCTAAGTGTAATCACATTCAATGAATTTATATGTAAATCTTGTGCTTATTACAAGTGTTGGTTGTTATCATTGTTTTCTGTCATTGTTGTGATATTCTATTAGTTATTTGTGGGATGTAACAATATTTGGATATCTTCACAGGATTCGGTGCAATAAAATAGGAAGATACTTTACGTATGGATTTTGGTGCATGGACAAAGCTTATCCCTTGTAGTTCATTGGTAGTGGGCTTACCCATAAGACCCTTTGAATGTATTTACAAGGTATGCATGAGTGTGATGATTGCTTGAGTTGATTGGGTATATGATTATTGTTACTATTTCTCTTTATATTGGTTCTATGAGTGGACCAAGTTATATTTTGATTATTGTTGTGGGTTCCTTAAGTGAACTAAATTATTATGTTGCTTGATATATTTTGGATTCTTATGTGGTCTAGTTACTTGACATATAATTTAGGATTGTTGTTGTTAGAGTTAGGGTTGTTGGCTTGGTCATGGTTTTGACTTGACTTGTACTTGATTGAAATTGTAGAATTACTTGATGTAACACTTCAAAAGTTCAAAATAACACTAGAA
>NW_025843690.1:0-7356 GCF_002878395.1 Capsicum annuum | reverse complement strand
ACCTAATGCCAAGCAGATACTAATTCTTTTGGATGAATAATTAGTGCCAAAAATATACAATATATTGATTCTGAACATTATATTTTGGATATCTTACTCTCTGAAAAGTTTTCTACCTAGTATGGATAGGTAGTGACAATTAGTGGCAATCTGGTGAAGCTGGAACTATTCATCCTACTAGCTAGTGAAGAAATCATAGAGATAAAGTAGGAATATTGAGATGCCCCCAACGGGGTGTGGTGGGTGGGATGGGATTCCTCCATGCTTAACCACACATCTAATGTTCAAGCTTTGGAATGGAGAAACTCCCGGTAGGGAGTGCTTCCCACTTTACTGAACCCTATGCGGTGTGAGTCCAGATTAGTTGGCCAGAGGTTTATACTTTTGTTTGTACTTGTATTATTGCATGATTTGTTTTAATTTTGTTTAATTGAAGATGATATATTTGTTGATCATAATTTGTTTTAATTGTGGTGATTTTAGTGTGTTATGTAGGATTATAATGGATAGTGAGGATAAAAGTTGGATGAATTGTTTAATATGGTCTGATGAGTTTCAACATGGAGTGAAAAACTTTCTTGAGAAGGCATTTGAACAATCTTCTCATGGAAATGAGATATTATGTCCTTGTAGAGACTGCAAGAATCATTATTGGCATTATAGAGATGTGGTGAAGGATCATTTGCTTTCTAGAGGGTTTCGTACTAATTACACCAAATGTACTTTCCATGGAGAAAGTGCTTCCTCGAGATACATTTAGAAATATAGAGGCTGAATTGGGGCATAAAGAAGGGGATAGAGAGGGATTACCTGAAGATGCAAAGAAATTTTTTAAATTCTTGGAGGATGAAAAGCAACAATTATATTCGGGGTGTGAAAATTTTAGTAAATTGAGCTTCACCATTTAGTTGTTCTTGTTTAAATCATTGCATGGGTTGAGTAATGTAGCATTTTCAGATTTTTTTTCTTGATAAAAGAGGCATTTCCCTTTGCTTAGATACCGGAGTCTTTCAATAAGGCCAAAAATGTGATAAGAGATTTAGGTCTCAATTATGAAAAAATACATGCATGCCCTAATGATTGCATGTTATTCTAGAAGGACAATGAGAAGCTGAGAACTGCTCTGTATGTAGGACTTCTAGATGGAAGAGTGTTGATGGTGTCTCAACCACTGCAAGGTCTAAAATTCCTGCTAAGGTTTTACGATACTTTTCCTTAAAGCCTAGGCTTCAGAGGATGTTCATGTGTCCTGAAATAGTGATTGCAATGAAATGGCATACTAATGAATAACCGAATGATGGAAATCTATGGCATCTTGCTGATGAGAAAGAATGGAAGGATTTTGATCGCTTGTATCGAGACTTCTCTATAGATTCTCGTAATGTCAGGTTGGGTCTCTCAAGTGATGGCTTTAATCCATTTCGAAAAATAAGCATTTCTCATAGCATGTGGCCTGTTATGTTGATGAACTATAATTTATCACCACGGATTTTCATGAAAATTGAGTATCTTATGTTGTCAATGATCATTCCAGGCCATTATCTCCTAGAAATGATATAGATGTGTATTTCCAACCACTAATTGATGAACTAAATGAACTATGAGAACCTAGGATAAAAACATATGATGCTGAAACCAAAAAAACATTCCAAATGCGTGCAAACTTAATGTGGACAGTTAGTAATTTTCCAGCATTAGCAATGCTTTCAGGATGGAGCACTAAGGGAAAATTGGCATGCTCTTCTTGTAATTATGACACATGCTCTCAATATCTCAAATACAGTCGTAAGATGTGTTTTTTCGGTCATCAAACATTTTTGCCTTATGATCATCCATTGAGAAAAGATAAGAAATCCTTTGATAGTACTGAGGAACATAGACCTGCACCTACTCCTTTGTCGAGGATAGAAGTGCTAGAAGAGCTGCATGAATTCAACATTGTTTTTGAAAAGGGAAAAAAGAAAAGGTCTCGAGATAATAAGGGTCCTTGGAAGAAAAGATCTATTTTTTTGAATTATCATATTGGCCAGATAACAAATTGAGCCACAATCTTGATCCAATGCATATATAAAAAAATATATGTGATGCTTTGCTTGGGACTTTATTGGAGATAGAAGGAAAGTCAAAGGATTATGTAAATTCTCGATATAACTTACAAGAAATGGGAATACGAAAGGAGCTACAACCAGTAGAAGATAGTAGTAGAAATGTAAGCTTGGATCAATCTTCTTTTTCCATGAAATTAGAATAGAAAAGATTGTTTTGCAATGTCTTGAAAAATGTCAAATTACCTAAAGGGTGTGCTTCAAATATATCATATCGTGTTCATATGAAGCAGATGAAAATATCAGGGTACAAGAGTCATGATGCTCATTTTATAATGCATAACTTTCTCTAGGTTGATGTTAGAAAAGTTTTTCCCAAAAATGTTTCATTTACATTGATTAGGTTGGGCAATTTCTTTAGATCCATATGTATTAAGGTGATTAGACCGAGAGATCTTGAAAAGTTGGAGTCTGAAATTGATGAAATTACATCTAACCTTGAAATGATTTTTCATCCAGCATTTTTTGATATAATGCTACATTTGCCAGTTCATTTGGTAAATGAAATTAAGGTTGGGGGTCCCATACATCTTTATTGGATGTATTTCATTGAGAGAAGCCTATGTAATCTTAAGATGCTCGTTCGTAATCGATCTTGTCCAAAAACATCAATAGCAGAGGGTTATTTGATTGAAGAGTGCCTGATTTTTTGTTCAAGATACCTACATGATGGTGTAAAGACACGATTTATTAGGTACCAAACTCAAGATGAAGAAGGCATTTAGAATTTGTCACCTATATTTCCAAAGAATGGTCATCCAATTGGATATGAGAAGAGAAAAGACTGCACTTTCTTAATGGATTCAAAGTTACATTATGAAGCACATCGATATGTCCTTTTTAACATGGGAGATGAACAAGTGAAAAAGTTTATCAAGTAAGATATTTACATATTAAACTTCATATATTTGGTTATTATAAGGTACATAAAAATCCATTTATAAACACCTAGTAACTTTATTTGCACTATTCTTGATTACAAGGAACATAAGAATTCAATGAGTAATCATAGTAGATCCAGTGCATGGGCAAGAGCAATGAATCATGGTCGTGAATTCAGCACTTGGTTTGAATAGAAATTTAAAAATATTGAAGTATCTCGTCATTTAAAATGACTAGCTAAGGGGCCCAATATGGTAGAAAAGAGATATAGCGCATATTTCATCAATAGATATTGATTTCATACAAAATCTTGGGATGCCCCATGCAAGAATCAGAATTCTGGAGTGACTTTATCAGCAACAACGGATAGTTTTGCTAGTTCTAGGGACCAAAATCCCATAGATGGAGATATGGTTTATTATGGAGTTATTCAAGATATCCTTGAGATTGATTACTATGGTTGTTTTAATGTTGTATTATTTAGATATGATTAGTATCAGAATAAAGTAGATGAGTATAGGTTGACCCGGTTATACTTCAACAAGTTATGTTGCAAAGATGATCCTTTTGTGTTGGCATCACAAGTTTATCAATTTTTTTATGTTGTGGATCCAATTGAGAAAGTGTTTATTATGAAAGGAATTAAGTCCCCATAGATTTGTGTGATCTTGAGGAAGAGAATTTTCCTAATATAGAAGAAACATTTTGGAGAGAGCCTAATGATGACATTGGTCCCTCAACTAGATTAGATGAGGGTGACTTTAGATGGTCAAGAGAAGATGGAGTTGTTGTTGTAGTCGATATTCCATCTACTGTAGAACATTCAGAAGATATAGTTGTAGAAACATCGGAAGAGGAAGATGAGTTTGATGATACTGATTGGGATTGGATGGAGGTAGATGATTAGACAAATAAATTCATTTAAAGATATGCTCATCATTATTTTCATCTTTAGTGAGTGTTAATTTTCTTTTGCATACGTATCTTATATTCATGCTTGTTTATATAATTTTAATCGTTTTTATTTAGAAATTTATTCTAAAATAGTATAATTTTACAGAATTGTCAAAGTTTGATTGAAAGGAATATACTGAATCATTGAAGAGGATCATGGTCTCATTCGTAAAAATTTTCCCCATCAAGTTCTGATTGTAAAACCATCTTTAGTTTGTATTGGTTTATCTGCTCTTTCGTCTTTGGCCACTTTCTATTTTTTTCTACTTCGCTTGATTTAGAATTTTGTTAACCTACTAATTTTTGACAATTTCTTGAAAGGTGGTGTTCATATTTTGAATTATCTGGAATAATCACTTGAAGCAAATCGTGGGCACATGTGCGAGATTCAAGGTAAGTGAGGTTAATGAATGCATCTGAAGCATTTGGTATTTGTTGTTGTTGTTGAGCATTTAGTGGTGCAATCAAAGAGATTTTCAAGAGCTCTTCTCATTTTTCTCCATTATACCCCCTGGAAGACCCAATCTTAGTTCAGTAATTTTCATTTCAATTTCCATTTCCTAGATGTGCAACACTTGCCTTTTTTTATCCTTTTTTTATCTTTATTGCGTTTTGAAGTCTGTTATAATTTAATTTATCTAGAAAACACTAGCTTTTATGCATCAAATGGTGTGAAAATGCTCACAATTTTTTAAGGTTTTTCAAACTATCAAAGCTAGGAAGTTTTCCAGTGAAGTTACAGGGACTCTTCACTTTCGATGCCGCACCCCTATTAAGTTCTCCAAAATACACTACTTTGGAGAATCTGACATGCTCCCATTGACATATTAAAAGATTCCGAGAAATATATTCATCTAAATGAGGTTTAGGAAGGCCTTACAGATTCTGCAGATTAACCAAGTTTCCAAGTTCTTTGGGAACGGTTCCATTAAAATTGTTATTGTCTAAACTCTTGAAAGTTTTGAGTGAAGCTCCATAATTGTTAGAATAGTAGACAAAATTAGCAAACAATGAAGTGCAACATTGATTTAAAAAGGGAACACTTCAAAAAAATTTGTATTACTATGATAAACTAATAAGAATACTCAAATATGTATCTGTTTTTGCATTGGTTATTGGGGGTGGGGGTGGTTAGCAGCATTCCAATTTCTAAAGTCATGTGTCTGGAATGCAAAATATTAGCTTGCTTATTTGATAGTAATTTCCTTCCTTAAAAGTATATTTTTTTAATCTTTTGGCAGGTTGTTTTTATTACTCCAGCTCCAGCGCATCCTCACATTTATAGCAATAGACACATCTGTTTAGGTTTGTTTTCCTATTCCATGCAAAGCATTTGTTTGCTCATTTGGTCTTAATTGATTCCTACGATGAAATAACATAAAGTGATCAATGTGTCACTTAAAAACTGTATATATATCTTATAACCGTAGTTCGTATACCATGAGATGAGTGAGAAGAATTTTCCCTCTATTTTCTCTGTGTGGCCATTTGTCAACAGTATCTTGAATTGGTATTATTATTAGATTGCAATTATGCTAAGTGTCATGTTATTACCCCTGATGCACCATTGATTATGCTTGTCTGTTTTCGTTTTGTTTCTTTTGGTATGCTGCTTCATGACAAGCGAGTTGATTAAATATGAAATCTAGCCTAGATATGGTTATTTTGATTTGGTTCTGTGGACGTGTTGTTCATTTTTTTTTTATTTTTACATGTGTCTATTGAACTCATGTTTGTGATATGAACATGAAAAAAAGTTATTAACGTTTAACATCTTCTGGATACTTTGAAGCTTAAATATGAGCCTCTTGGTCAAATCTACTAGCTAAAACAAAGAGACATTCTTAGAGTATACCACTTGATTGCTATGTTCTCTTCACCGTGATTTTATCTTGTTTTATCACCCACATATACAATGCATAATCTCTTTGGAATATTACCGGAGTAACAAAGGTGTTGTTGATTCTTAAAATTGGTTGCTAGAGTTTCTTGGTTATTTGAGATTGCCTTCTTAATACCAAATTTTGCCAAGGAACTACCTACTATTACCATTTTAGGCTAGTAAGTTGTGTCCTTTATTCAAAATAACACACTCCCTACTTTCATTTCTCATTGTCTGAAAACGAATGTCACTTCTTTGTATATTGGAAGTTTTCAACTCTAAGATTCCTATTTTTCCCCTAATAACCCTCCTTTGAAAGAATGGCTTGGCATTTTTAAGACCACAAGAATCGTAGGGTACTTTTGGTATGTTATACACAACTTCAACCATTATGTCCGGTCAAACTAAGATACATAAATAAAACAGAGGGAGTAGGATATTATAGTGTTGATTCTACAGTTATTCTAAAGTTAGTTTTCTCTCTTTTCATGTTTCCTGGTTATATTCATCTGCCATGGGAAACTCCTTTTAATCTATATATCAAGAATATGTATGGTTAAATTCTCGTCAAAATCTTAAGAAGTAATCCTAGATAAGTGGAGATAGGTAGAAGACCCAGCCCATAGAATATCTACTAAGTTTTGAGTCTTGTGCCACTTGACCCTCAGGATTTCAGTTACCAAAAAAAAAGGTAATCATGGGGTTCAGAAATTGCACCAATTACCCTTCTGTTTTAGCATGTTTAGGTGTTGATAGATGCTTGTATTCCCTGTTCCATGACTAGGGCATCCTGCTACATGTTGGCGTCATTTTGTCAAAGTCAGAAACGATCATATAGCATACATGTAAATCCATAATTTTTTTGATGACATTCAAGGGAGACAAACAATAATGCCTCTCTTTATAATGCCTTTGCCAGATTTATAATGCCTCTCTTTTTGGATCTGAATAGCTCATCAATTGGGTGTTGTATTTTGTATGTTTGAAATGTATTTGAGCTTACTTGGATATTGTTATCTGTTCTCCCATCTATATTCTAACTTGAATGGTGTGTCTTTCTATTGTGCTAAACTAGCTTTGAACCATTGATGTAGTGTCTTTCTTAGCATTACTAGTAACAACAATCACTCTTCAACTATTTTCGTTTCTTGGAGTACTACTCCTAGTTTTTCTATCTTCCAAGCTGGTATTTCCTTATTGCAGATTGATGTTTCTTTATTGTTAGCAATTTACAGAAAGCAAAAACTGCATATTACTGAAAGTATTAGTATGTTCTGTTAGCATGTTTTGTCCAAAATAAAACAAGAAACATTGTTCATTGATGGTTATTATCTGGAATTACAGTACTCAACCTATTTTATATATTTTTTAACTTGCAGATAAGAGTTGAACAATCATGAATCACCAGAAAGTTCAGAGCTTTATTTCAGTTGGTTCACTAGCAACATTACGAAACAAACAGATACTAGAACAGAAGAAGAAGAAAAAGAAGAAGAAGAAGAAGAAGAAGAAGAAGAAGAAGAAGAAGAAGAA
>NW_025843689.1:0-2338 GCF_002878395.1 Capsicum annuum | reverse complement strand
CTTACAAAGGGCAATGGGTTGTGGGTTGATGTTGAGATAGCAAGTTAGCAACGGATGTGGAGAGAGGTGGTCGGTGAGGTTGAGGCCGTGATCTTTGCCATTGACGACAAAAATCCGACGACAGCAGTGGCAAGGACCAGAAAAGTAGAGATATAGTCGATAGGAGCAATGATCGATTTGGAAATTGAGATTTGGGAGGGATGTGAGAGAATAAAATTATACACTTTTTAAAATAAATATTAACTACTAAAATTTTAAAAATAAAAAAAAATCTAGAAGTAGTAAATTTGATAATTGATAAAAATATTAGATGACAGTATGTATTTATTCATTTAGCAAAGAAAATGATGGTTCATAGTTTAGAAAAAGAAAATTAGGATGAAAGGATTCACTGTAGCCACATATTTAATTATTTCATGACTAAAATTAAGGAGGGACAAAGAGCTGGCCGGTGAGGTTGAGGCCGTGATCCTTGCTATCGACGATAAAAATCCGACGGCAGCAGTGGCAAGGACCAGAAAAGCAGAGGTATAGTCGATAAGAGCAATGATCGATTTGGAAGGGATGTGAGAGAATACAATCATACACTTTTGAAATAAATATTAACTACTAAAATTTAAAAAATAAAAGAAAAATCTAGAAGTAGTAAATTTGATAATTGATAAAAATATTAGATGACAGTATGTATTATTCTTTTAGCAAAGAAAACGATGGTTCATAGTTTAGAAAAAGAAATTTAGGATGAAGGATCCACTGTAGCCACATATTTAATTGTTTCATGACTAAAATTAAGGGGTGGGGGGGAAGAGCTGGCCGGTGAGGTTGAGGCCGTGATCTTTACCATCGATGACAAAAATCCGACGGCTGCAGTGGCAAGGACCAGAAAAGTAGAGGTATATTCGATAGGAGCAATGATCGATTTGGAAATTGAGATTTGGGAGGGATGTGAGAGAATAAAATTATACACTTTTTTAAATAAATATTAACTACTAAATTTAAAAAACAAAAGAAAAATCTAGAAGTAGTAAATTTGATAATCGATAAAAATATTAGATGGCAGTATGTATTTGTTCTTTTAGCAAAGAAAATGATGGTTTATAGTTTAGAAAAAGAAATTTAGGATGAAAGAATTCACTGTAGCCACATATTTAATTGTTTCATGGCTAAAAATAAGAGGGAAAAAAGAGCTTGCCAACAGAGGTCGAACCTGCAACCTATGGGGAGCAAACAGGATACTCTGCCACTCACACCAAATGATAGTTTTGAATTGTAGGTGACATGTTTATTATTTGATTATATCCTTATATATAGAGAGAGATTCCGTTGAAGTTTGCGGTGACACCTCATCACTCTTGAATAGATTTGCCCAAACCATAACACAATTAAACTTATTTGAAGGGAGGATGTGCCAGTTGTTGAAAACAATGAAACTTCTCGGATTTGGTTAATTTATCATTGTATAGTCAATATTTGCCATGTGATGAGTGTTTCATAGGTTAATATAAGGACAATGCCTCCTTGGATTTCCATTTTGGTCCAGGGCGGATGCATAACATAAAGTGCGGGTTCCCGGGAACCCATAACTTTCGTCCGGTTCTTGACTTTTTATTGAAAAAACTAGTAAATATATAAGAATTATAAGTTGGGAACCCACAAACAAAGTGTGTTATTGGTCTAGTGGTAAAAATAATAAGTTGGGAATCCACAACCTTTAAATTCTAGATCCACCTCTGTTTTGGTCAACGGAGTTTGACGGGGTTTGTAGAATTTTATATACGGGGAGTAGTCTCTTTCGCACCAAAATTAATTTTTTATTGTCTTTTTTTTTTAGCATCCGTGAAGATTCAAGAATAGCTCCCCTTTTGGTCTTACAAAAAATGTAGTATGCATCAATATTATCCGTACATTTTCTTTCGAAACATCGCATAAGACATTTTATGCATTCGTAAAATAGTAAACTGTCACGTCTTTGAAAGTTTTAGGTGACAAATGATTGGAGGGCTACCAATCAGTATCGCAGTGGGATGGATAGATTTCTTCTCTCTTAATTAGAGATTTCATGTTTGAGTCTTGATTATGCGAAAAATTCTTGTTAATTAGGAATGTGTTTCTCTTAAATGTTACATTGTGCAAAATCGAGATTATGAGTCAGAATCAAATATAAGTATCGAACATTCAATCAAAAACAAAAGAGAAAGATAGGATGATTAAGTGGAATTTAATTGAGAAGGACAATGTCATGTATTGTCTCTTTTATTTGCTAACGAAGCACCTAAAGTGTCCGTCTCTTGTGTGACAAATATTTAGGTGATCTCTAAGTGGGTCAAATTTGACATTC